>NC_081419.1:43322157-43622157 GCF_949786415.1 Peromyscus eremicus
CTTGCACTCAAACTCATGTTTGTCCTTCTAGAATGATCCCCTCTTCGAGATCATAGACGAAATGAAAGGAGTCCTTGATGGTTACTCCTCAGGAATCTCAAGGCTCAGTGCAAAAAAACTCTAGGGAAGTAATAAATGTCACCCTGCTCCTGTGATCCCAGTCTACCCAAAGCCAATTAAGGATGGCTGCGAACAGGACAGGGCAGCGGCCAATCACAGCTCCCAGAACCCCGCCTTTGTCCTTGGAGGCTCATTCGGATACTTTTGTTTATGATATTTAAAGAACCAGATTAACAGGCATCTAGTTCCCTTTTTTTTTTTTTCCAAAACAGTGCAATTCAATGCCATCTTTGTTGACTAAACAGCTGTTTCGCTAAAGCGTTTCAAAGCGAGGCAGATAAACTCTTTACATTATTTACATACATTACATTAGTTAGAAACACTGAAGTATAAACTATGTAAGTGAACCAAATTTACTCATGCTACTCACAAAATTAATGCTTTAACTGCAGCATCAGCTAAGAGGTGCAGAAAGAAGCCCTGACTTAAAACTAGCAAAGTATTTTAATTTATGCCATAAGTTTTAGTGCTAGTTTTAATGTAAGTGATATAGATCACGTCCCAAACAGAGGAAATGTTTCTACTGTGAAACTTCCAGCCATTCTCAAGGTCAGATCCTGTTAAGTATTACCTATTAAACACAAGTCCAGCAATCAATATAAATAATATTAAATAGAAAAATGAGAATTCACGGTATTTAGTCTGATCGTCACAGATGTTTAGAGAAAGCAGAGGTTTGCATAATTTAGCATACTTCAGCATATTAAAAAAAACTTAAAAAACAGCTGCTGCTCAATGCTACCTTAAACCTTGCCAAACTTTTTGCATTTTTCTTAAAATAACTCTAATTTTTATTCTAATAGTTCAGGGGTTAGAGGAAGTTCACAAGTAAAAGAAAACAAAACAAAAAATAATGCTTAACAAGGAAATTTCCAATAAAGAATGAAGGAAACACTCAAAAAAATGTCCCAAAATGTTGCAGGTAAAAACTAATTAGAGTTTGCACAGTTGTGCAATCAGTCTGGACTGGACTGATTTCGCAATCCCTGGCAAAGCCTGCTGAACCTTTGTGCTTCTCAGCAGTGACCCACAGACTGAGCACTGCCCTCAGCCCTGAAGGCACACTGTCTTCTCTAGAGAATGACCAGAGTGTTGCATCAACAGGGCAGGCAGGAGCAGTGGAAGCTCCCAGACACACACTTTCCTTTTCACTGTGCAAACTGTTTCTTCCCAAGGAGTGCCTCGCTGCTCCACCGGAGACAGTTCTGCACAGGCTAAGCTCATATTACTCAAAAGAAAGCAGCACTGTACCTCCAGACTCCCTACTCTGAATGCCAAAGCCCATTGTCCCCTCAGCTTAGTGTCTGGGAGAAGGGCCATTAGGTGTACTTAATGTAAGTAATCTCAGACAGGTCTAGGTTGGGGACATCAGTTTGATCCTCACACAGTTAGGTTTATCATGATAAAAGTTATCAGCATATATTCATTATGCAAAGCAATCATTTCACAATAATATTTACATTCAGTTATGCCACGTACATTGACCAATTTCTCCTCATTACTCTCTTCTATCTTCCACTCTCTTTCACACTATCCCATCTTCCTCTTAACTATCCCTTCTAATTTTATGGCATTTATTTATTGGGCACATGTATAATCACACATATGCCACTGCACATGTGTAGAGGTCAGAGGATCGCTTGTAGAAGTCAGTTGTCTTCTGCAACTGATTGGGTGGGTCCAGGAATTGAACTCATAACAACAGGCCTGGCAGGAAGCACCCTTACCTACTGAGCCATCTAGCTGACCCCACTTCAATCCTTCATGACGTCCGTGTGTGTGTGTGTGTGTGTGTGTGTGTGTGTGTGTGTGTGTGTGTGTGTATGTGATCTTCCTAACAAAAATTACTAACAAAATTACTAGAGATAGGAGCTACCATCTGTGAAATAAAAGATAAATAAAATTCTGGTATAAATCTTGAGCCAATATTGGCAAAACTTTTAGTACCTACATAATTTAATTTCAAAAATATTATCCATAATATTTTACTTTTCTATACCCCCAATTTCAGTGTAAATATTATTTAAGTCTTAAATATCTTACTATATTTTCACCAAAACTGAAATCATATATTTCACTATATCATTTAAGGAAATAGCTCACTTTGTCCCCACATTGTTAGATATTAGGTATATTATTAAACAAGATATATCACTGACTCAGAGTGAAATACAGACATCAGTTTTTAAATTGAAACATCACACTCTAGCTGTAAGACTAATAGTTAATACACATCCAGTCCCATGGGTGTGCCAAGGGTGAAGAAAAGGCCCATCAGGATAAAGGAGACTCCAAGAGGGAAGCCACACTAGCCTTCAGAAATCACTACGAGAAAAGAGCCCAGAGCCTGAGAACGGATGTGGATCTGAGACTATCTCGAGAGCTCACTCTCAGGTCTGAAGTCAAGGTGACTTCAGACTAGCATTGCTTTGTACCACACCCTTGAGCCTGCTAAGCAATAAAGTGGCTCCGATGTGTCAAGAGAGAATCCAGGCCTTGAGTTTACCAATGTACAACATATCAACCCTCGACAGGTTTTTTAAATCATTTGATAGGCAGCTAATTGCTCAAGTGTCACTATTACAGTCTACTAACTACACAGAAGGGTACAGGTGTAAGGAGGGGAAATGCTTTTTTCTTCACCAAGGCCTACATGGACCTCTTAGCCAACCAAGTGCTTGCCTTACCCAAAACAGCTTTCCCTGTGCCTCCATCTATCCTTATACACTGTGCTACTGTGCTACCCACCTGAGGGAAATTATTGCATATCCAGGTACATCATCTCTCTCAAAGACCCAGGTCAAAGTTCACTCAACTGGAAAATCATCTTTCCATCAAAAGTCATAGCAGTTATTGCTTTGTGCATTTTTATATCCACTTCTTGTGTTTTGGTCTGAGCTTAATATTGCATTAGTTTGATAACATAAATTCTTTCACAATTTGTAGGCAATCCTGCCCTAAGGACACTACAATACTTCCTGGTGGAAACTCAGGCTCCAATTTTTTTCTGCCCTTGCCAGAATACCTAGCAGAGTACTCTCTGTGTACAGTGGACATTAATCTTCATGTACAGTCGATGGGGAAAGACTAGTCACTTTGGTCACAGAAAACAAGCCTCCCTTTTTATTTTAACTTATGGCTAACTCTAAATAAAAATATCTGTTTACATGACTTTGGATATTTCTTTGTTGTTTGTTTAAGACAGTATCTCACTTTGTAGCTCTGGCTGGCCTGGAACTCACTATGTAGACCAGACTAGCCTCAAACTCACAGAGATCCGCCTGCCTCTGCCTCTCAAGTGCTGAGATTGAAGGCGTGTGCCGCCATACCCAGCAGCATATCTTTGTGTTATGAAATTCTTTGCATGGCCACTGGTGTGAATGCAACATCTGCAGAGTGTTCTGCTAACACAAGTCTCAGAAACAATTTATTACGGCAGCCAGCATGCATAGCCTCTACCTTTATGGGAAAAGTCAGACCCTCTGGTTCCATCACCATTCATCACTCCCCGGAGGCCTGCTACTTCTCAGGCCTGTGACATCTTGTCACTTCACACCACTGAGCCCGGTGTCAGCCATGATGCTTTTCCCTCTTCACTCCAACAGCTGTTTCCTTTCTTTGAGAATGCCTAGAATATCTCACCAGTTTAACCACTCACAGGAAATGTCTGCTTAAAGGAAATTGCTGAGTGACTTATCCACAGGCCCTAGTGATGACAAGAATCACTGTGTACTTCATTCCAATAGCTGAAAATGGTCCTGCCTCTTCTACCGAAAGTTGTTCCCGGATTCATTATCCCAGCTTGTCAAGGGGGTAGTGTCTCAAGGTGAGTAAGAGGGCACATTAAAAAAAAAAAAAAAAAAACACTTAAACGATGTATTAAGTTCTACAACTGACTGTAAAATAAAGTTTAGAAACCGTAAAAGGGAGACATATCATAGTAAAAGATTAGATAAGTCCCCCCAAATGGCAAAGAATTCAAGAATGAAGGTAAGTCCTAGTGAAAAACTACACAGTTATTTGAAGAAAGTCTGGAAAAATGGGGGACGAGGCAGATGAGAATAGTCACGCTATGCCATTGAAGAGTTTGGCTCTCATCTGCAGTATAAAGACACACAGTATGATACAGATTTTGTCTTAATGCAGAAGATCTATATCTTATCTGGGAATGCTGTATAAGAAGATTAAGGACATAAAGTATCTAAAATTACCAGATTAGGAAAAACTTTCAGAAACACTAGGAACGTAGAGACAGTAGAATGAGGCAGACTCACAGATATGAAACCATCAGTCATATTTTTTTCTGTACATGATCTTGTGGCCTAAGTTGTAATCAACCAAGTGCAGGCCAGAAAGACATAAATATCTTGACTAAATGCCTTCAATTGAAGTTTCCTTTCAGGCTGTTCTTAAGACAAGTAGACTGAATGTGCAAAGCAAGGACTCGCCTTTCTTCCCATCCCCTCGAAACTTCAAATGATATGAAGAGAAGAGGATGAAGAAGAGTCAAGGGAGGAGAGGGAAGAACGTGCTGCTGAGAAAGACGGCATCCCAGCCTTTTATTCTGGGATGGGATAGAAACGATGCTTTAATGGAGAGAAGAAATTCAAACAGTTTCTAAAAGCAGAAGATCCCTAGAGTTGCCTTAATTTTAAGAACAGAATCAGAACCATCACTTTCACGTGGAGAAGTGACAGGACACGTCCAGAAACTCACGAGAGACTGAGAAGCACTTGAGGGAGAGGAGGGCAGAGAGCTGAAAGGGGGGAGTCCTCAACCCTCTCCTGACCCCAAGGTAAAGGCCCTGGAACCACACCCCAGAAACAATCCCAGGGCCTGAAGCAAGGACTTGACATAACAGGAATGCAGCAGAGGCAACCAAGAGCCTCCAACAAGGGTCCTCTTCCAAGATTTCTAAGTGAGTGCCAGCACACTGGGAAAACAGTAGCAAGAAATATGGGATTTGCACAAGCAGAACATGAAGATTCAATTTCAGCACATTAAACTACCTAAAACAATTGCAATTACAGGCAAAGAGGTGACAGAGATTTAAAAAAAAAAAAAAAAAAAAAAAAAAACCTTTCAAATGTGGGACCTGGGCTGACGCTCAGTGAGTAAAGCTGCTTGCCTCCAAGACTGGCACCAACTTTGACCCAAGGTGGGAAGAGAGAACAAACTCCAAGCTGCCCACTGACTTTCACATGCACACCATGGCACAATGCCCCACCTCCAAAACTGAAAGAATTTTTTTTATTAATTTTACATACCAACCACAGACCCTCTTCTCTTCCCTCCTCCAAAGATTTAAAAGACAAATCTGCTGTGGGATGTATGGCAAATGTGTTGCTAATTAATCAATAAAACACTGATTGGCCGTTGGCTAGGCAGGAAGTATAGGCGGGGCAAGGAGGAGAATAAAGCTGGGAAGTGGAAGGCTGAGTCAGAGAGACACTGCCAGCCGCCACGATGACAAACAGCATATGAAGATGCCGGTAAGCCACAAGCCATGTGGCACGGTATAGATTAATGGAAATGGATTAATTTAAGCTATAAGAACAGTTAGCAAGAAGCCTGCCACGGCCATACAGTTTGAAAGCAACATAAGTCTCTGTGTTTACTTAGTCGGGTCTGAGAGGCTGTGGGACTGGCAGGTGATAGAGATTTGTCCTGACTGTGGGCCAGGCAAGAAAACTCGAGCTACACAAATCTCCACACAAGAAAATAAGAACAGTGGTAAAGGATAACCATGAAAGTTAAACATAAGAAAAAAATTTATACTATCATCTTAGCATGAAGTTTGAGCACTTCGTCAGGGAGGCCCCTGAAAGCCCCCAAAATAATTCAGGTAGTTACCACAACTGTGGGTTACACGTCAGAACTATATGAAAAAACCCTATTTCTGAAAAAAAAAAAATATATATATATATATATATATATGGATATGGAGAAATCGGGTTGTGGCTGAGAAGTGTTCTGTCGGCTGGCTATCCCTCATAGCACCAAAAGGAGCTGTGCAAACTGCTGGGGGAAAATTGTTGTGAACGGTCTTACTCAGCTATCCACTAAGGGCACAACGTTACGGACTAGTCAGGCAAGATGTGTCCTCTATGGCAATAGTGTTAAGTATGTAAAGTGGATAACCAATCACTTTCCATTAGATTTGGTACTGCCTTCACAAGAAGGATTCATGGATAGTACTGTAAATCCAATCAGTACCCCAAGGCTGGAGAAGTCACAGGACAAAGTGGGAAAGCTGTTGCTATTTTGATAAATGACCATGATATCCCTGTCAAACTGCCTTTTAAATCACTGATGAAGTCTGCACATCCGTGTGCCTCTTTTCACAGTGGTTAGCAGTTACTGTAAGACTTGTAACTAGTCAAAGGGCTGAAAATAAATGACTGTTGAATGCTCATCTCCGAATGGGACCTCTATGTCACTCCCCACAATGCTCAGAAAATATCAGAGAAGAGGCAAAACTAATGTTGGAAAAAGAAGAAGGGACAGGTATGATGGGAAGTACATGACATGGTTGACGCTCTCTTGAATTTACAGGAGCTGCAATCACCTGTGAAGTCTACATAAGACAGAGCTTCAACATCCTTTCAAGGAAGCTGAAGGGACTCTGGGGGCCCCAGCCCTCATTGAGGATTTATACCCAGTTAATGGTTTATGAGTTTGGTGGTACAGCCTTTGATAAGGTACCCGTGCTCCTACAAGTGAACCCTCACCTGTGTGCCTAGCAACTCTAATTGAACTTATTTAGTTACAAAACAATAAAAGCAGAAAGAAGAAAAAGGCAAACGTTCAGAAACACTAGGGAAGTATTTGCCTTTCACCCAAAAGTTTGCCTTTCATCTGAAAGTAGACAGGGGTTAGTTGAGAAGAGGAAGGAGATCAGTGGGAGTCAGAAAAAGACTAAAGAGTGGTAAGAGGGAGCCGGGCGGTGGTGGCGCACGCCTTTAATCCCAGCACTCGGGAGGCAGAGCCAGGCAGATCTCTGTGAGTTCGAGGCCAGCCTGGTCTCCAAAGCGAGTTCCAGGAAAGGCGCAAAGCTACACAGAGAAACCCTGTCTCGAAGAAATCAAAAAAGAGTGGTAAGAGGGTAAAAATGATTAAGATATAATAAATATATATTAACAAAAAAAAGCATTGAGAAAAAAAAAACAGTTTCCCAGAAAAACTCCATACTATAATACTTTCTCCCAAAGCTAAACTCTGGATAACAAGCAAGAAAGTTCTGATAGCTACTAAGGGAGATGGGGAAATCCATCCCTTACATATTTTCATGGATTCAGCTTGCTAACCTTCAAAGAGTAATTCTCATGAAACACTTGAAAGAAACTGTCAGGAGGTTTATAAACAGAAAGGCTCATTACTAAGAAACACAACAATGTTCAGAAGTTTACTTATTCTCTTGGGATCATCTTGAGTTTGCTAAAAGATAAACTACAGCCACCAAGAGATGGTTGGAATACACATGAGAGAGCCAGCAGGTCTGGAATAAAAACTGAAATTAGCTAAAGTACTAAGGTTCAGTCAAGTATGTGATTGTGTTGTCACGACAAAATGCAAAAAATATAGACCATAGCAGTGTGGAAATGATAAAACTTTCTAAAAAGGTTTTAAAGTCTAAGAAAGACATGCCATGCAATACACAGCGGACTTCCTTGGTAACTAAGATCAAAGCGATAGAAAATGGTAACTCACAGGGGAATTTTAAATAACTTATCTCACAATGCTAAAATCAGCTGACAGAAAAGGGAGGCATAAAGAAAAATATTAGTTTTATTATTGATCTTTGGAGAAGAATGGTAACTATATAATGACTAGCATACATATAACGAAAATACAAATTTTTCTAATAAAAAGTAAACAGAAAGTTCAGAAAAATGTCTTGTTTTTTTAGTCTATAAATTGTAAAGCAATAGAAAATGGCAATAATAGGTAGACACTTCCATGTTGTCTCAGAAATATTACACAGATAAACTTGTCTACTGAAAGGAAACACATTTGCAGTTTAATCATGAAGATCACTCCACTTTATTCTTTGGGAAAGAGAAACCCTTATAAATAGTGATCCACAGCGTCAGAAAACAAAAGAATCGGGAAAATGTATAGGGTGAGGAAGAGGAGAGAGGAGGAGGAAGAGGAAGGAGACAGACATAAGCCTCAGGTGACCATGAACTCGGAGTAAAAAGCATTCAACAAGAAAGAAGAAAACACCACAGTGCTGAACACTGTAACCACAATAAAGGGACAGTGAGCTAGATATGTAACACACATTTGTAAAGCAAATGCAGCTACTAAGAGAATCAGATTGCACTAATATATTATTAATAGACTCTTATCTGGCCCTTTCAAAGTGTGAATCACAGGGGAATTACAGACAGATATAAATACAAACAGACATTAACAGGCTAACATAATAAAGAAGATTGAGTTGCTCTATATTAAACTTCAGGGTAAATTTTTTAAAAGATATATATGTGTGTGTGTGTGTGTGTGTGTGTGTGTGTGTGTGTGTGTGTGTATCTTCTCTTCAAGAAACTGATTTAAGAAAAAAAAATGTTCTTGTATGGCATCAAGAATGAAACCCTGGCCGGGCGGTGGTGGCGCACGCCTTTAATCCCAGCACTCGGGAGGCAGAGCCAGGCGGATCTCTGTGAGTTCGAGGCCAGCCTGGTCTCCAAAGCGAGTTTCAGGAAAGGCACAAAGCTACACAGAGAAACCCTGTCTCGAAAAACCAAAAAAAAAAAAAAAAAAAGAATGAAACCCTGGTAATTCCAACAGTGAAAAGAATCCACCTAACTCTCTCCAAATACAAAATTAAAGGAAATCTCACTAACAAAACCTTGCTATAAGATTAACTCCCGACATCTGAAAAGCCTGACTCTAATGATGGTGTCATTAAAATACAATATGTTATATCATGTGTCATATATTCATAAAACTGTTCTAAGACTATAATTTGTAGTCATAAACCACCTCTACTGGGCAAGACTGAGAATAGTTACATACCAATCAGATATAGTCTACTCAGACCACAGAATGCTAAGCAGCAATGAAGGATCAGCCCAACAAAGAGGCACGACACTGTGTAGTGTTAAATCAAAGGGAATTAATTACCCAATTAAAAGTCGTTTAGTCTGACCCTATTTGCATAAAACAAAAACAAAGCAACAGATACATAAATGTAAATAAGCCAGTAGAAAAGACCAAGGAGAACCATGCTCATTTTTTTTTAACCATTTTATTTTCTAGGGAAGACAGTAAGATTGGAGGAAGGTATGATCATGGCGGGGCTATATCTTTACTTATTGCAATATAATATACAAAATAGTAGGGTTCACTATAACATTGCCCTGTGTAGCTATTTAAATGTATTTATATTTTTGTCCACAGGTTTATGTATGGATAGGACTCTTTATACTGAGGGGCAAGTACTTGATAAAAACAGCCATGCGTTCTGATTGCTCAAAAACCAGCAATGGTTTATTTCTCCTTTCTTCCTTTTTTTCATTTTTTGTTTTTCTTTTGAGTTGGTATCCCTACGTAGCCCTGGCTGGGCTGGAACTCACAGAAATGCCCCCGCCTCTGCCTCCTAAGCGCTAGAATTAAAGGCATGTGGTGCCATGCCCGGCTTAGCGATCACTTCTTCAGAAGCCATACTGCACAGCTTTGCTCCTGAACATGTCTCTGGTGTTTGCATGCCATGCATTCTGCGACCCCAGTACTCCTTCCTTTAACATGCATTCTACTTAGGAAGGAAACATCGCATCATCAACAGCTTGCAGCACTGTTTATGACATCATCGCATTTAACTTTGAACCCAGGAATCTTGTCTAGTCAAGCATCATCCAGTGATGGTAATCTCTGTCTCTGTATCACTGGGATCTTGGCTCTCAGCTGCGCATGTTAGGACTCCTCCTCCCTGAACCTCAAGACTTCAAGCAAGTGAAACAGACTCCACCATAAAGAACAGGAGATGCGTTTTCCTCCCTCCAGAAACGAAACACCTTGATGCAGTAGACCACGTGCCACAAGAATCACACAGGTAACATGTGGGCTCTGGCCCACAAAGAGAAGCAGAATATGGAGTTAAAGAGACTGGCAAGAGCTTTGTGGAGGAAAAGGCCTCGGAGCCAGATGGTAAGAGAACAATCTCCTTGGAGCAAGTGGAAGGTAGAATCTCAAAGAAAGATAACACTAGGGCTTAGACCCAGGAAACAAAGTAATACATTGGGTTTAACTGGAGGGGTCTATAGAGAATCCAAGGGACAGCAAATCACAACATTTCACTATAGCCAGCTTTCTGAACAGCTTGAAGACAATCTGAGGTGGCACATTAGCATTATCAACAATGAGGATCTAATGAACACAATAAGAAGGAATGGTACATGACCACAGCTATGCCTCTGAAAACCTTAGATGAAGCTACATGAGAATAGTATGGATTCCACTGTTTATTTTATGGATCTCTACTTTAAAGCAAGCTCTAAGGGTAACCTCGTCAGTCAATAGTCTTCTCCCATTTGCACACATATTTTGATCCTTTCCTTGCAACTGACCTCTGTATTTGCCACATAACCCGCTGGCCACACTATTCAGGGGGCTTTCACAAGTGAGTAAGTGTTACCTTGAAGACTTGAGTCATGTCCAATAACCTTCATGCTAAAAACAGCCTAGACATCACTGTAGGAGCCGGAGGTCTATATTTAGATTGGAGTCCCCTGATCAAAAGGATAGGCTCAGAGCTACACAGCATCTGAGAGGGAAAGAATGACGGACATATTGAGTCCTAACCCCTCCTCCCAGGGATTACAATTTCCACTTTATAATAATACAATTGACAATCAAAGATGTTAGAGATCAGTGCTCTCAAAACTGCAAGGCTAGCTAGCATAATGCTTGGCAAAATGTGGACCCAGAAGGGGAAAACAGAAAAGAAAGAAATAACAAAACACATCATGTTCTCTGAGCCGAATAAAAGACTGTGGGTTTGATTTTTAAATGAGTTTACCAAGGACAAACCATGAGTCAGGTTTGGATTCTTCTAAAAAATAATTTTAGCATATTGAAAGAAAATAGCATAATCCCAACAATTGAAAACTACAAGGCTTCTGCAGAAAAGCTTAAGAACCAGTATAAATCAAAACAAAAAAGTCTTACAAATGAATGGAACTCACATTACATGGCTTTTTTTGTTTTTAATCTACAAAATTGAGTATCACATGACAACAGATTCATAACTTCAAAGCTCTGGGAGCAGAATTATTTTAAAATTGGAATTCTATACTCAGCCAAACTATGAAATAAAAGGAATCGTCAAACAATGGCATCTTTTACAAGAAGCACCTCACTAATGAATACTCATTCTGTTTCAGGCACTGTGTTAGGCAGTCATCATTTTGGAGGATAACTTCTCAAGTCAGTTTCTTTCTCTAAATAAGAAACGTGTCTTTTAGGTAGTCATAGTAATAATAAGTTAGTTTATTGGGATACTACATTCCCCAATGTGTTTAGCTGCTATGTCTCCATGGTAATGGTCTTGAATATAAAAGTTGGCATGATCATATTGCATTGGCTACATAGGCTAATTCTCTTACTATAAACTAATAGATTGTACCTTTACCAATGAAAGGGAAAGAGGAAATGGGAGTCTGTTAGTGTCTGTTAATTAGTTTAAACTTTGAATAAGATAATCAATGCAGAAAAAAATTTCCACTAATTTTTATTTGAAAGATCAGAAAGTGATGCTTAGGTTCACTTCCCAAAGGCAATGTTTATTCTGGGTATCAGAACCAAGTGGAGAGAACTACGGGTCAGAGATAAAATGTTTCTCACAGAAGTGAAAATACACCCATAGTTTGGAGGATAAATAATCTCTGACAGCAGAAGGTGGAGACCACCAAGAGACTTCCCAAGGATGGTGTCCACCATGGCAGCTTTTGAAGTGAATGTCCAGTCACAAAGGGAACCTCGCACTCTTCTGGACTCCCTGCTCTTTCTTTCCTACCCTCCCATGACACAGGCAAGGTGGTTCTATTAGTTATTTTCTTCCATGGCTATGAAGACTACCTGATTAAAAACAATTTAAAGTAGAAGGGTTTCTTTTGCCTCCTCATGGCAGGAGGTCCAGCAGCTGGGGAGACACAGTCAAACACAGCGAAGTAGACATCTCCGCAACATATCTCAGTGTGTCAGGAACCGGGATTACTAGAATTGGGGATTGGTTATAACCCTCAAGGCCTAACCCTAGTGGCCTCTGAGCTGTGATTGGCAACTTTCTCTAAACTTTTCTCAAAGATCCCATGACCTCCTCACACAGTGTCACCAGCTGCTGATCAAATGTTCAAACTAATGATCCTGTGAGTGACATTGCTCAAACCTTAACATGGGACCTGAAAATTAAACCAAATATGATAATTGATTCACTTTCATCATCATTAGTTAAAGGATGAGTCTGTTTCTAAAATTCTCCATAAAGATGGGCTCTATAGCCGGGCGGTGGTGGCGCACGCCTTTAATCCCAGCACTCGGGAGGCAGAGCCAGGCGGATCTCTGTGAGTTCGAGGCCAGCCTGGGCTACCAAGCGAGTTCCAGGAAAGGCACAAAGCTACACAGAGAAACCCTGTCTCGAAAAACCAAAAAAAAAAAAAAAAAAAAAAAAAAAAAAAGATGGGCTCTATACCCACAGCCACCTCTCTAAAATACTATGTCATGTGGAAAAATGTTTTTTAATTACTCATTTAATGGTCTTACTAAGATACGGAAATTAAGATCAATGCCCAGCCAAGGGTGGGTAGAAAATACAGAAATGTTGCCAGAGTACCTCTGTCTTCTCTGCAGCATCATTATGTTCTCTCCTTAGATGCTCCTAGGCAGACTGAGTTGAACTCCTAAATTAAAACAAGGGCCAAGGAATGGCTTTATTCAAATCAGCAAACCATCTGGTCTACTAGGCTACTTCTGCCAGGGGTCACAGAGGAAGCTTTGAAAAAGCAAATGTGGACATCACTGTAGAGCCGTATGAAGGTATAGAGAAAAAAAAGTGTTCTCAATGGTAATTGTGGGAGATTATGCAACGTTTTGACTTCAAGTTCAAATATTGATGAGGTATGACTTTTTGATAATGATACTGATTTAAGAAATATGCTAGAAGATCTAGATGGCAGCAAATAAGTGAAATTCTCCCAAAGTGATTGTCTCAGCTGTTAATCAGGTTTCATCAAGCAAAGCTGCATACAAATATGTTTAAAATACACCTATATTTTTATTTTTCAGGCATTCTTTTCTATTCGACAGATCATTAACAAAGTAAAGGTTATTATTTTATGCTATAAATGAGGAGGAATTGCAAACTATTTTTAGTAAAAAGGCTCTGAAATCAATGCAATAATTTTTTAATGTTCAGCTTGCCGCAAGGAAGGCTATTTTAGGAAAACAATGTCTTATGTTTAAAATATCCAAGACTCTTTTGTTAGAATTCCTTCTGAAGAAAAACCTTTCCAGAGACTTCTTTTGGATAACATTCAATTGGTGGTAGTCATGACTCTCAATCCAGTACATTAATTAATTGCGCATGAAGACTGATGAAGGAGATTTACAGTTTCTGTATGTTCAATGTACTCATCACAGTACACAGAGCCTTCCCATCATCCAGGCATGCATTCACAAAGTTAAAATGTAAGATTAGTATTCAATTGCCATTCATAGAGGTATATGGTTATTAAATCTTTACCTACCAGAAACCATCCTGCTGGGAAATATTTATTTCAAACCACAACTACACTAATGCTTCCAATAAAACCTATTCTAGTAAAGTGCCACACATTGAAGTTCCACAGAAAGATTTTTGCAGGGTCTGTATTCTTATTCTAACAAAGTTTTTATCTTAATCAGTTTGCATTGTAACCACATGCTGATAAACAGCAAAAATGCTTTTCTCGTGGTTCTGTAAGCAAAAGGCAAAGCCTCCAAACTGAAGGTGATACCACTGCCAGGTTCCACAAGCACCTTCATCTTTTTCCTGGGTCTTCACTCAGCTAGCTTCCTAGGACTCTAATTCCATTCCTGAGAATTCCACCCTCCCATCTTCTAATGACCTCCTAACTCCATCACATTGGGAGTACAGATTTCAAAACAGGAAGTTAGGAGAGAGCAAGTGTTCCACCCTGGGTGTTCTTCTGCAGAGGCATGCTAATGTTCCTTGTTGCAAATCCTGAGCTCTGCAAGGTCTCTAGAAGGACTTCAGAGTCTCAACACCTTCTCTTCCAGTAAATCCCTCATCTCTTTTCCCAGAATTGGCTCACAACAGCTATGTATGTTTTCCCTAAAGCAGAACTATTCAGGCATTAAGATCAATAACCAATGAGAAGTTCAAAAGTTGGCTACCAATCTCTAAGACTCTTTACCTATTCCAGAGTTACTGGGCAGTAACAAAGTCACAAGAACCAAAGCCCATTCCCAGTAATTAGCTTGAATGAGACTGTCTTTATCCAAATCTGTCTTTTATGACAGAAAATAAAAAATTAATAAACCACCTAATTTAAGCCCCATTAAAATAAAGCAATTCCAACAGTTTGGAGAGAAGAAAAGCAACCAGATGATTGTTCATTACATCAAAAAAATTGCAAAATTGACATTCAGTTACCTCTGCAGAGAGCACATAGCAAGCTGTCACCACTGGATGAACCCTCTAAAACCAGCTGCCTCTAATCTACGATGAGTTCACTTGTGTGGCTTCGCTAGCACTTGGTTCTACAACCAAGATCCAATCACATTCTTTTCATAAACGGAAACTATTATCTCCATTATTTTGATTGAGTGTTCCAAGTCTACAACTGCACCAATCCCATTTTCTAATCCATGTTTGTAAACCTTCTCTTGATTGATGTCAAAAATAACTACACCGCATGTGGAGAAGCACTCAGTCCATGGCTGCAATCGTATATCAATTACATAGTCTGTTAACACAGCAAGATTACTGGGCCTAATGAATGTGCATCAACACTGAGAAATGGCTTTCAGTGCTACTGTAAAGCTCACTCAGTTGAGAGTTCCTAACAATCCCAGCAGTGAGACACTCTGGCAATTACAAATTCCCCTCTACCACCAAATGTCTAAGACAGACTAGGGATGGAGGAAGAGCACAAAAGCCAAGTCCACCTGCATTTACCTCCCGTGCCATTAGAACACGTGGTATTCCACTCACGATCTAACACACCACTGAATTCTCTACCAAGTGGAAAAAGCCTCCCGAAGCTTCAAGGCCCTAGAGAACAATTGCTATTCCTCCTTGGAGCCTCCAACCAAGAGCATCTCCTCATTCAGAGCCTCAGGCCCAGGGTGCCACAGCTGTCTTTATTTTACCAATGAAACAAGTCTGCCATGAGCTGGAGAGATGGCCCAGTAGTCAAGAGCACTGACTGTTCTTCCACAGCACCTGAGTGTGATTCCCAGCACTCCAAGGGCAGCTCACAGCCATTTGTAACTCCAGTTCCAAAAGGTCTAGCACTCTTTTGGCCTCCAAGAGCACCAGGCATGCACATGTTACCTAGACATACATATAGGCAAAGCACCCATACACAAAAAATAAAAATAAACCAAAAAGAGAGAGAGAGAGAGAGAGAGAGAGAGAGAGAGAGAGAGAGAGAGAGAGAGAGAGAGAGAGAGAAAAGAAAAAGAAAGGAAATAGCATATTAGGCCAGGCATGGTGGGGGTACTCCTTTAATCCCGACACTTGGCACTTGGGAAGCAGAGGCTGGTGATTTTTGTGAGTTCCAGACCAACCCGGGATAAATAGGAAGACCCTGGGAGACTGAGACTGTAAGGCCAGGAGTAGCTGGAGGACAGAGTAAAGCCCTGTCTCACAACCAAACAGAAGCCAAAGGTCCTACCGGGTTCACCACCACCACCAGTTGTTTTGTGGCTGGAAGAGAACAGACACAGAGAAAGCCAGCCTCCTCTAAGCCCCAGGATTGCTGATCTGCAAAGGCCCCAGGCAGGTAAGTTGTCAATCCTCGGGAACCCCTGTACCAATTTTCTGAACCCACTGCCTTCTCTAATACAGTGCCCACTTTCTGGGAGTCCTAGAAGACATGCTTGGTGTACTTCTGATAGACTCCAACTCTTTTTCACACCAGCTCATTTTGAAATTCTGTTATACAGCGAAGTAAAAGATCTGGCTCTACTGAATGGAGGTCTCTCAAAAGAACTCTCTGTTCCAGAGATCAATCTGGCCCATGCCTCTGGCCGACTCCTATTACCTCTCTTAAAGATACTGGCCCCCAAACTGAGTAAACTGGCCGTTACTTTATGGCCTTGTTTTAAAATAAAAATGGGTAGTCATGTTTCTGATATCTCCACTCAAGAAGTAAAGGACCACAGCAACTGACAGAAACAACGAAACCAATAAATGGGGCAGGGTGACTTCAAAGAAACCACGCTTGATCTTCTGAGAGAGTTGGCAGAAATAATTCAAGAGATTATATAATAGAAGACAATACTTAGAAACACAAAAAAAGTTATTTTCTTAGATATTGGAGACATAATGGCTGAAAACAAGTCTTTATCTCAAAGTCAAAGTGTGAATTAATACCTACAAAACAGAAAAAAAAAAGATTAAGGGAAAAAATGGTTAGATTAAGTCAAGAGGCCCAACATCTGATCTATGCAATTTGAAAAATGAGAAGGAAAAAAACAAAACAGAGGGCAGAAATATGTTGCAGCAAAACACAAGAAAAACAGAAAGACAAACTCTAGATTAAAAAGGTCATAACGTTCCCAACACAACGAATGCTTGAAAAAGTCTCACACAAAGCCACCGAATATCACTGATAAACAGATGACCCTCAGAGGAAAATCCAGGTCCCAAAGAGACAGCTCATAACAATCTGTTAATTAAAAAAAAAGAATAAAAGAAAGAAATGCCTCCAATGGGGTGAAAATGGTTATAGTTCAAACTGGGGCAAAATTATGCTGACTTCAAAACTGATAAACAGGAAAAAAAAAAAAAAAAAAACGCTAATACTTCTCTGTCTCCTCTCAGCAAAATACTCCAACACAAAAAGAGAAAAAGGAAGAAATCAGAATGAGGAATGGAACACATGAAAGAGGAAAAGGAGATTATTAGAAGAGACACAAACCAGACATCAACCCAGACAGCGCACACTGAGCAGTGCCAGAGAGGGCAGAGAAGCAGGAGAGCAGTGGGAATTCGCAGAGATTCTGGGGTGGAGAAGGAGCTGACAGACTGCCTGCGCTGTGCCCTTTGGAAGGCTGTGCTGAGTATAATCAATTTCCTTGGTGGGATTTGGTGATCAGCTGAGAGAAAGAGAAAGAGAAAACCACAGCCCAACTATTAACCTTAGGAAAACAGAAAGTTTCCATAAAAAAAAAAAAAAAAAAACAATACAACCCTAATGTACTATGCAGTAGTGAATGGTATGTGCACGCTTATATGAATGGAAGTATAGAAGGAGAAATGATGTGAACACCCCACAATGAGATGTCAAAGAACTAAAACCCTCAGCCGCCATGAGGGGACTCCCATGTCAGGGTTCTGAAGACAGACTTCGGGAAGGACTGTCACTTTACTTACTCTTCTTAATGTAGCCACATGACATAAATCTTTCTCTGCTTTTCACGATTATGTATTTCTTTCCTTAGCTGATTGAGAACAGGGGTCAGGCATGGCTGGTTACAGACGCCAGGATCCAGGTTCAGCCTCTAACAACTGCAGGGACTTTGTAACACACAGCCCAACAGTAGAGCTGTATTAGATATAAGTATTAGATATGTATATTGACTGAAACCCTCTCAGTCAGGTGGTGTGGTGTGCATATCTAAAATCCCAGAATTTGGGCAGCTGGGGAAAGCAAACAGAGTTTAAAGCCACACTGGGATATGTATGGAGACCTTATCTCAAAGAGGAAGAGGAGGAGAGGGAAGGGGAGAGAGGGATGAGAAGGGAGAAATTCTTAAATAACAGGAAAAGGACTGGTGGGCCTGGGGTTATGAAAGTAAACTGAGCAAATCATGAGGAACAAGTCAGTAGTCAGCATTCCTCTATGTCTTATGCCTTGGTTTCTGCCTCCAAGTTCCTGCCTTGAGTTCTCTCCATGATGAGTTGTTGGACCTGGAAGTATAAAACAAAATAAACCCCAACAAGTTGCTTTTGGTCATGGTCTTTATTACAGCAAAACAACCCTAAGACACCAAGATCCCCACAGATGATGGTACACTAAGAATTAAGTATTCAGAGATAATACA
This sequence comes from Peromyscus eremicus, assembly GCF_949786415.1. Classification (NCBI taxonomy): domain Eukaryota; kingdom Metazoa; phylum Chordata; class Mammalia; order Rodentia; family Cricetidae; genus Peromyscus; species Peromyscus eremicus. Next base: position 43,340,554 of record NC_081419.1, read on the forward strand.
GGAGCTTTATCTTAAGAATAGATAGAGATAGACAGGACCTAAGAGTACTTGAGCAGTGGCTAGCACTAAAGACTGCAGCAACATTGTAGAAAAACTCTTGATTCTAATTGGAATGTGTCTAATGGGGGGGGTAGACATGGGTTGCCTTCTCCATACCTAGATATGAACTCGTGACTTCCAAGTCCTATATTTGACTCTATGTATAAATGCAAATTAGCTTTTCTCAGAGGTAAGAGATTCTGCCGTGGCACAAAGAACATAAGCTTTGGCTTGGATATGTAACAAACATACACCAAGGTACAATAGAATAATTTCATCTTTTTAAATACATAACTCCTAAATAATTTGTGCTGTAATGAAAATATGAGCAACCCCCAAACTCAAATAACATCCGAAAAAAGTAATGAATACCCCATGTGTCATTGAAATGCAAATCATCTTCAAAATGGGAGCAGGGGAAACAAAACTCAAATCCTTGACACACATTTTCTTGCATATTCTAAATGTCTCTTAAAATTAGTATGTAGGATTCTCTCATAGCTGCATTTCCCTTCTTGGCGACTTGAGGAATTATTTGAAATATATTTAGTCTAAGAAGATAAAAATAGCAAATACTTTAGAATGGCTAGAGCAAAATCCCTGATAAGTGCAAAGGAAGATAACACTTTGTAGAATGATTTATTCTCCACTTGGGATTCTTTAGAATCTTATTTTTACACTTTAATCGGGCTCAAGGCAACAGAAAATTCAAAACTTACCTTGAACTTTTCCAACAATCATTATCTTATCCTTGGCAAAACCTGGAACTGGCACAGTGTACGTTATTCAGCTTGAGGAAAGAACTGTGGTTTTTTATTTCAAAGAAACTGTCAGAAGGAAGGGACCCCCATGTGGAATCTTTAATCCTCAGAATCACATGTAAAATCTGCCTTTAATCCTTCTTAGTCTGATGAGTGCCTAGTGTCCAGTTTTCCCTTGGCGTTAATGAGCTGACCACCGACCTGTCGTGATCCACAGCTCCGAGGTCTGAGGACTTCCTAACAAGAGAACCAAGCAGCATCCTCGAACCAAGGCCCATCCGTGAAAAGGGAAGTAGAAGAGGACATCAACGGTTTTAACTTTAAAACCTCGCATGCTCTGGCTGCATACAGCACCCAGGCTAGAAACAAGCCGGCCTGCAGTGTTTATGAGATGTCAAGACAATGCGCAGTTCAGTGCATTCACCCTTTCGTATCACAGATATAGTTGCACAGAGAAGTCATAGCCCTAATCTTTGCTCACTTAACTACTCAGTATTGCTAAGTGTTAGTGGTTATAATGACAAACTAATTGTAGTCCCTCTTCTTATAAGTTTGTAATCTAGTAGAAATACCTAGAATTTGTTTAAGCAACGGGCTGGAAGTACAGGCTAGTGGAAGAATGTTTGTTTAGCATAAGGAAGACCCTATGTTCCATCCTCAATAGGACACACACACACATACATACATACACACACACACACACACACACACACACACACACACATACACACAATTTGTTTTTTGCTTTAGTCCTTAAAGTATTTGTCTTATTTGCCATAAGCAGTGAAAATATATAGTCATACCACTCACATTCCCTAAATCTAAAGTATATTGAGGAATCTAGTTGACTGAATCAGCCAATAATTCCCAAGGCATAAAAGAAACTGGGTTGTTTTTAAGAGAGAAAAAAAAGAGTAAAGAGGAAGGAAGAGGGTGAGAAAAGGAAGAGAGGAAGGGAAGATGGGAAGAAAAAAAAAGGTGAAGAGGAAAGGGGGAGATGGGGAGAGGGGAAATAAGAGAGACGAGAAGAGAAGAGGAGAAGAGAAGAAAAGAATAAAAGAAAGAAAACAAAAACAGATTTCCCTCTTTTAAAAAAAAACAGCAACACACAGGCAAGATTAGCTTCCTCCTATCCCTCTTAGGAGAAGATGAGAGAAAGAACAGAAAAAAAAAAGTACCCAAGAAAAACAATCCTTCCAAAGAGTCTGAAAACAAAGCCGAGAAGAGACGTGCCAGGGGCTTGCTTGAAGCAATGAATCCAACCACAAGCAAGATCTGAACGGTAGTGTTGTACTTTCCCCTCATCATGAAGTAGAGCCCACTTCTCCACACACAGCATTACAAACTTTCCTTCCTGTTGCTTGACAATGTGTTCAGACACCGAAATGCAATTCAGAAGGCATCCCCCACTCGAGAACTGATAAATACAGTGATCATTTCTAGTGTCGTATTTTAAGTATAATACATGCTAAACTCAATTTTAATCAATGCTTTCCATGGGTATGGATAAGTGCATGTGAAGTTTCCAAAGGGATGGCTTGAATGTAAATTTTACAAACATCTTCAACTGCCTCTATATGAGCACATACACTATGAGCATACATTATTTGTGTGCATTTCTCGTTCAGCTTTCTGTAGCTGAGTGTCGAATAAAACAAACACTGGAAGGTATCTTTGCACAACAACTTATAAGAAACACAAAACAAGTGGGTGAGTTAGGCTTATGATAAATTCTGCTTGGTCACCTGTCTGAGACTCACAAAGTTCTTCCTGACATGGCAGTTACTCTTCAGGTGTCCCTAAGACGTATTTCTGTAGCTTCACGCTCCAGCTACCACAGGCAAAGTTAATGATGGAGCGTGTGATGCAGCCAGGGCTCCGGAAAGGCAGCTCAAAGTTCCTGAGAGTGATCCAAAGAGAAGAAAGCAAGCTCTCAGCCGCTCAAAGCTTCACACCAGAAACTCACACTGGTGCTTCCTCTGGGTTACACTGTTAGATAATTAGAGTCCTCTGAGATTCCAGAGGAGACAATGGCTCCTCCTCTCACTGGAGGCTTAAGAAAGGGTCCCTAATCAGCCTTAGTCCTCACAGCCTGCATCTAGGCATTGACACTGACACTAACATTTGTTACTCTGTCCAATGTTTCAAAGGAACTGCAGAGACTATAAATGAATATGGGGCAGACCCTTCTTCATCCAGGACACTGTGAACCCAAAGGTTCGCGGTTTGAAAAGAGAACAATGCAAAAGGTATTCATTTTACAATCGGCTTAGCTCAAGGCTTATTTCATTATAATTAACAGAGAATTGATTTTTTAAAATCATTTATGGAATGATATTATATAAAAGAGACCACGAAGTTATAAATAAAATATCTGCATATGCAGTAAGTCTAGAAGAAAGGATAATGTTGACATGATACAACCTGACGATATATGTCAATTATCTGGCAAAACACTATAACATTTTTATTAAAATAATATTATAATAATAGAAAAATCCTCCAATTACAGTTTCATAGTCAACTAGGCCTTTAGCTATCAAAATTTTAACTCTCAAAATTAAAATACACACACACACACACAACCTAAAACAGATGCTATGTGGGGCCAATGCTCATAATACAATGTGAAACCATGACAAGAATCAGAATTACTTAAATGTACATTTTAAGTACTTTTCTTCAAATCATTACCGGATAAGAACTTTGCATAATCCTTTACTCAACAGACCATTTGTTTTAACAAATTATATTGCCCTAATAATCCAAATGAAATAAAATGATAAGTGATCTGGGAAAGTTTATACTGAAAAATAAAATAAAATCAGGCCGTAGGCTGGCTCCCTGTGTCATTTAAAGCATGCCTCCTTTGCTCTCTGTGTGTGTGTGTGTGTGTGTGTGTGTGTGTGTGTGTGTGTGTGTGTGTGTGTCTGGACCTACCTAGGCCAAAGCATATTCCCACAGCGCCCCCTGTGAGCTCAGCAGCCACTCAACAGGCATGTAGCAAAGACAACTCCCATCTGCCATACAAGTTCCTTATCCAACAGGAAATACACTTTCATTTTAGAGGTGATCTCATTTAAAATGCAAGCAAAAGCTAATCAGTTAGGCGAAGTAAAGAGATCTAGACAGGAGTTATCTGTAGAAAACTTATAGACTTATGTCACAAGCATATGACGAATAAGAAACACTTCCTCCCATGAGGATGGCAGACTGCCCAGTGCTTCCTGGAAGGGGAAGTGCTGTTCTTCCAAACCTTCAATGTAACTGCAGCACGATCTCCTCAAAAGTGCCCTACAGACAAGCTGCAGTAGAAACAGATGATTCTTCTGGCAGGTACTTGTTCAAACTCCTTGTACCTCAGCCTAGAGACACAGACTCTCCAGGGTGGTGTATGAGAAACCTGTACTTCTTATCAAATAATCTAGGCCAGTGATTGTTACTGCCACCATGAAGCATCACATATAAACAACCTGTGGAAGACTGGCTGTGTTGATAAGTAAAGGACTGTCACATTCTTCTCTAAATAGAATTCCATTCCTGAATGACCTCCTAATTTTAAAAACAGTATTACCCTCAGTCATGCTTATCGACCTGCATTTATTCTGATGATGATGTGTGTGGCTGGTTAGTGACTACCATAGATTAACAAGACAGGTCCATTGCCAGATTGTCACTCTCTTTGTAGGAGCCCTGGGCTCTGTCCAAGGACCTCCGGCCTCTCCACCTCACCTGTTTTGTCCAGTTGTTCTCTAGGGCACTGAGTAGGATTTTTTTTCCTGACATCAATCTTAGTTAAATCTAGGACTATGATCTGTCAATGAAAATTAATTTAATACTCCAGAGCACAGCTACACATTCAGTAAGAATACATCCTGAACTTAAGATGATCCAATTTCTCTTCTGGGCTCTGAAAAATCATTCCAAATTCTACACAATGCAAAATAATGATAAAGGTTCCTGACATTCTTGAAACAGCAACAAAAAGGATTTTTCTTATTTCTTTCAAACAATATACCTACTCCATGGGAAAAACAACAGGAAGAGAGGGTAGGGAGCTAATCCAGTACATCGAGTGCTTGCCAACATGCACAAAAACTGGCATTCTGATCCCTGGAGCCCACAGGAAAAAAAAAAAAAAAAGCAAAGTATGAAATACTTGCTTGTAATCCTAGCAATGGGGCTGTGGGGTGGAGATAGTTCCCTGAGGTTCACAGACAAGCATACCTACCTGAATCAGAGAGTCCCAGATACCTGTAAGAGGCCCTGTCTTAAGAAACAAGGTTGGCGCCGGGCGTTGGTGGCACACGCCTTTAACCTCAGCACTTGGGAGGCAGAGACAGTTGGATCTCTGTGAATTCGAGGCCAACCTGGTCTACAAAGCAAGTTCCAGGAGAGACGCAAAGCTACACAGAGAAACCCTGCTCAGGGGAAAAAAAAAAAAGAAACAAGGTTGGCATCCATGGCTGATCAGAAGAACGACATCTGAAGCTGTCTCCTGGCCAGTTCATACATACATGCACATGCACACACACACATATGAATAGAATGTATCTATTCTTCTGTCAGATATCCTGGAACAAATCCTACTAACAGTTGAGTTTTACGAACCTCCCGTTCATTCAACATGTATTTACAGAGTTTGTCCAGGTACAATGTTAGATTCCAGAAATATATTGATGTCAAAGGCAGGCATGACTCCTGGGAAAGCTGCCCAGGTCATGGAACATTGGTAAGTAAATATATTGATAGTGCCATGTAGCTTACCAGGTAGATGATCTCCAAACAGGGCAGCTCATAACCATCTATCTGGCAACGAGAAAACTCTTTGAGCTAACACTTCAAAGAGATGCTCTGCAAACTAGCTATTCAGAGATTAAGGATAGAGGGACATAGGAAGATTAATCATCAGCTTCATATGAAGCCTTGACGCTCATCCCACATGTCAAGGTGTGACTGAATTTTATTATTTTTATCAAAGAAGCTGTGCAGTAGAAAACCGAAGACATTCAGTGTGGTCATAGCATGCAATATAAATAAGAATGGGTTAGAAACAGAATTAGACATTTATCCCAGCCATAGCATGTCAAGGACCTCACTGAAATCAGTACTTGAATAGAGATGAGTGACCCGTGAAACGATTTTAAGAAATGAATGCTATGATTGGAGTTGCCTTCAAAACTATTATTTCCTTAAGGAAAAGTGGTCATGATGTATGGAAGTTTCCAAAGCTCTGGGAAGAGAAGGGAGGTAATTAACATATGGTGCAAGTATGAGAGGGTATTCTTCTGGAAAAAAAAAAAAGAATTAAATAGTGATGCCTTAAAGGCTGTCACATGCTAACTCAAATGTTAAAATGGCTAGATGAAAATACATTTATGATATAGAAATGGAATTGTTCTCAAATATGACTAAAAATAGAACTGACTAAAATAAAATAAATATTCTGTATCATAGGAGACACTGTAAGCAAATTTTAGGCAAGTCACAATTACTGAGACAATGTAATAGCAATGCTTACAACTGTCAAGAGTGCACTACTAAAGTGTCATGACTCTCACAAATCATCCTGAGGAGAAAAACAATGTAATAGAAAACCATCGATAACTCACAAAGAGGAGAAATGAATAATCAGAAGCTATTGAAAACTTCACAAAGAATCAAGGGGATGCAAATTAACACAGTGGCTACCTTTCACTGAATGTACCAACCAGACTAGCAAAATCTCACAATTTGAAATAGTGGCTGTTGGACAGCACGTATGGAAACAGAGGCACAGCTACTCGGGAGAGCAATTTGGCAGAATCTAGCAAGGCTGAACAATGCACCGGTCTCCCCGTTCAGTTCCATTTCTGAGAACAGAAAGGAGAGGAACCCCTCCACATTTTGTGATGAAAATATTCTCAGGTGCAAAGACCATAAATTCTGATGTGTGCAATGAAAATAAACCAGTGATACGCCGGGCAGTGGAGGTGTTCGCCTTTAGTCCCAGCACTCGTGAGGCAGAGGCGGGCAGATCTCTGTGAGTTCGAGGCCAGCCTGGTCTACAGAGCAAATTCCAGGATAGGCTCCAAAGCTATACAGAGAAACCCTGTCTCGAAAAACAAATGAACAAAAAAAAACACCAGTGATACAATCATTAATATGGATAAAATGTTTAATGAAAACAGATAGTTGAAAATATATATATACATACAATGTATTTTTCCTTTTTAAAATATTACATTCATTTACTTACAATGGGGGGCTATATGTGAGGGATGCGCGCGCGCGCACACACACACACACACACACACACACACACACACACACGAAGAGATAAAAAAACAACTAGTGGACGTCAGTTCTCTCCTTCCATCATATGGATCCTAGATATGAACCCAGGTCATCAGACTTGGTAGCAAGTACCTTTACCCGCCAAGCCATCTTGCCAGCCCCACAGTACTTTTATAAAAACCGAAACAGCAGTAGCAGTGCTCTTTGTTGATAAGGTATAAAATAATGGGAGGGAAGAAGCCGACCTTCAACAGTGTTTCCCTCAAAGTAGAATGTAATAGGATAGAGAATAAAGAAATGAGCAGGAATGAATACAGTAACAATCTCTTCATTCTTAAAAAGAGAAACTAATTACGTCTCTACAGAGTGAGAATTATTTCACACTAAAAAATGAATAAATGAAAACAGGCTTACTGTAAGAAATAGTCTCAAAGAGTCACAGGGGGTAGGAGTCCATTTTTATGAAATGGACAGAATTTGTAAAGTCATAGATATGAATCACAGACTGATGCCTATCAGTGACTGAGAGGGAGGAAGAGATGGGCTGATAATTTAATGGGGAGAGAGTTTCTTTTCAATGAGGAAAAGGTTTTGAAATTACACGAATATGATGGTGGCATTGTGAATACATTAAATGCCAGTAAATCAATCACTGTAAAACAGCTATTTATTGTGTTGCATGAACTTGACCCCAGTAACAACAGCAACAATAAAATTAAAGCGTTAATTTGGTTAAATTAAAGCATGTATTTCTAAGAGTAGAAAATCAAAATAGAATAACTAGTGAGAAGAGTCTCCAGATGCTTAAGAGAAAGATGGTTTGGCCTGAGCTACCTCAGTGGAGGACAGGTAATAAACAAATGGATGACCAAAGACTTGTCTTCTGAAAGGGACTTAGTAACCAATCGGATGGGTGAGGAGAGCTAGGAACAGAGAAGTTGAAGATAAGCTGAGATCCGTGATTGGCTGATGTGAGTGAAACAATCTTCAATTCCCAATGAAGGGCAGTAGAGAAGGAGCAAGCCCCAAGAGAAAACAACTGATTCCGTTTGAAACATGCTGAACTTGAGCCGTTTCCAGGCTGCGCCGCTGGTCAACACATGGAGCAAATGGCCCCGGAGTGAAGTTCTAGCTCCAACTCACAATACTGCAACTGCAATCATGGCAGCTGATGAGATCACAGTGGCAATGAGATGAAACCAAATTGAAAGCTAAAACCCTAAAGAGCACAGACATTAAAACCCTACAATAAACCCTGCAAGAGGCAGAAACCAAGATGGTGTCTCAAGAAGGAATGGTGTAGCAAACCTTAGAGCCATCAGAATAAGGGCAGAAAAGCCAGTCTCGGGGGATTATTTGGTCTTCAGACACATTACTAAGAACCATTCCTGTCAACAGGAAGAAAAACTACTCTTCAAATGCTACAAAACCCAGTAGCAGCAATGCTAGCACCACAGATGCTAAGAAAATAAAAGATCTAGAGGACAAACTTTGGCCAGTGGAGAAATGAGAAGAGAAGGAGGTTGTAAAGACACACAGAACAGGAAATACTAGAAATCTGCAAATGTCTCCACCATAACTACCCAATGAGGAAGAGAGATGAGTTGCACAGCTGTTGGCATCCCAGGGAAAGTAATAGTACTGAGCTACTTAAGTTATGCTTGAAAATCCATGTTAACTGTCCTTTTTCTCCAACACTTCCCCAAATAAAAATCATCTTCATATTTTCAATTAAAATTAATTTAATAATTCAGGCTGGGAATGGTAAGTGTGTGCCTTTAATTCCAGCACTTAGGAGGAAGACAGGCAGATCTCTCTGAGTCCAGGCCAGCCAGGGATACATAGTGAGTCCTTGTCTCCAAAATTCATCCATGTTCACCTTGCGACTTTTTTTCATATGATGATCCTCCCATAAGCCTCTCACACACCATGTGCACACATATCCATCAGGGGTCCCACTGTATGGAGGACGTTCACTCAAAAGTATGCCTTACCCTGGAAATCTCAGATTGACAGAACATAAAACCTATAGATAGCTGCTGTACCCTAAACATTTCTTTTAGTTTTCGTTAAACTATATCTTTTAGAGCTTAGGAGACAGTTCAGTTAGTCAAGGGCCTGACAAAAAAGATTCAGGACCTGAGCTCGACTCCCTAGAACCCACATCAAAAAGCTATGGCCAGCAGTGTCACACACCTCAAATACAAACACTGGAGACCAAGAGCTCTAGGTTTAGTAAGAGATCCTATCTCAAACACACTAAGATAGGAGGGATTGAGGAAGACACCCAGAAATGACCTCTGACCTTCACATACGAAATTTGGTTTCATCTCATTGCCACTGTGATCTCTGCTGTGGGATGGTCTGTATGTCAAGTGTGTTGCAGTCTCCCACTGTGAATGTGGGTTGGCTGAAAACATACCAGACTCAGCCCCATAAAGTAGAGGTGCTTTCTAATTGGCACACGTGTGCTGGGAAGAGCGAACCTGCTGACAGGGAGACCAAAAGACAAAGAACAGGACTTACTCTGAGCAAGAAGAACTCAAGAATCAAAGGTTAAGGTGGAACTCTGCTCTTCAGAGAGGCTGACTAGCAATCGATGCTTCTCTGTTTCTTCTTCACTTACAGTCAAACAAACCAATCTCCAAATAAGTCTCCAAGATAACTGGACGAAACTAAGTTCATGTTGAAGGGACTTTCTGCCTCTTCATCTTTCTCAATTAAACTGTCATCATGTACTATGTACTCCATACTTGACGTTGACCCAAATATCTTCCAAAACCAGACGTGGTTTTGTAAAGGAGCCTTTCCAGTTCTGGGACAAAGGCAGGTTCTGCCTAAATGAGGTCATCAAGTTCCCATTGCCCTAACAGTCCAAGCCAATGACCACCAGAGTGTTCCAGCTGATCTTAATTTCCTTGGCATAGCACAGGCAGAGTACTGTAATATAATGCAAAATGGCTCTAAAGAGAAACCAGACACTGGCCAGAGTCCTGCCAAAACCCAGTTAAATAACACCGAAGTGGCCCTTTCAACCGAATACAGTGCCTCTCGTGACCGTGTCACCCTCCCTAAGAATGAAAGCAGTCTCCCACTGTGAATGTGGGTTGGCTGAAAACATACCAGACTCAGCCCCATAAAGTAGAGGTGCTTTCTAATTGGCACACGTGTGCTGGGAAGGGCGAACCTGCTGACAGGGAGACCAAGAGACAAAGAACAAGACTTACTCTGAGCAAGGAAGATCCAAATTTAGAATGTGCTCGTGGTGCTAAAACAATACTCAAATGTTTATCCTGCCCAAGATCCCTTCCAGTCTCTTGCAATAGCAGAACCCTCTCTGACAAAGAAGTAGACTTAACATTTCTAAGTTTCTTTTATAAATTAAATATCATTTATATTAAATTATTAGTACGATCACAGATAGACTCTCACCCGCCCCAAGGAATCGACGCTTCCCAGTTTCTTCCCCGTTTGTTCATTTTTTCTTTTAATTAAGCAAAAATTTCTTGAGAGCCTACTAAGTGCCAGGCATTTTTTTTTAACCTCCTAGAAACTGAATACAGAAAACTTAACACAGGGCTGGAGGGATGGATCACTGTTGTTCTTTTTTTAAATGGTTGCATCAGCAACTGCAACTCCACCGCTACCAGCAGTGGTTAGGCCGTAAGGGCTGTAGCCGGAGGGAAATCTGTTCCCTCAGGCACCCACTCTTGCAAACTATGAAGGGAACTAAGGAAACCTCTCTCCCTCTGAAGACCTCAAGAATCAAAGGTTAAGGTGGAACTCTGCTCTTCAGAGAGGCTGACTAGCAAGTAGCTCACCTCTTCTCTTTGCTCTCCGCCTCCAAAAAGCCCTCATGCAGCTCCTCACCTCTCCTTATAAACCCTTCTCCACCTAGCTCCTCCCACTTCCTGTCAGCTAGCTGCTGACCAGCCTCCTGACTGCGGGTGAATTTTATTTAATCAAACACACCTTTGCATCATTAAACAAACGTTCCAGAGCATAAACAAAAGTAAGACACCTTGAACTAATATTCTACAATAACTCAGCAGTTAAGAGCGCTGGCTGTTCTGCCAGAGGACCTGGGTTCCATTCCCAGCACCCACATGGCAGCTCACAACTGTCTGTACATCCCAAAGCTGACACCCTCACACAGACATACATGCAGGCAAAATAACAATGCATATAAAATAAAAATAAATAAATTCTTTTTAAAAAAAAAGAAAACTTAAACACAAGGGGTATGCTCTTGTAAAAGGACTGAGTTTATAGTGCCAACAAAGGGTAGTTCACAAGCACCTGTAATTGCAATTCCAGGGGATCTAACATCTGCTCCACTACTCTGTGGGAACCTGAACCTGCTATCCATACAGACATATTCACTTAATTAAAAGCAAAATAAATTGTAAAATATTAATACAATAGCACTTCTGTCATTACAGAACTTCTGTTCTAGTGAGTAAAGGCAATGAGTAAACATATATACGTGAACAAGGAATCCTGGGTGATAGGAAGTACTCGGGAGAAAGATTAAGGTGGGTAAACACAACAGTTTGGATTGTGAAGGTCTCCCAAAAGCCTGGGGATTCAAAGGTCAGTCCCCAACCCATGGCATCATTGAAACACGGCAGATCCTTGAGATGTGAGGAGGAAAGAACAAGTGGAGTGCTTTAAAATGGAACCTGGCACATGCGCCCTTCCCTTTCCTGTGCAACTTCAAAGCCACCAGGAGGTGAACAGCTCTGCTTGGCCGGGCACTCGCTACCGTGATGGGTTGACTCCCCACACACTCGAGGCCATGATGCCAAAGGAAACCTGCCTAACTGTGATCCAAAGCCCTTTTCATTCTTCAGTTGATCGTCTCAGGTATTTTGTTACAGTAATAAGACCTGAGTGATAGAAAGGAGGCACAAGAATGCTGAAGTCACTAAAGACTATGTTGACCTTTAAGTCCATCTGAGGTAAAATCATCTTCATTCATCAATCAGTCAACTGCAAACTACTCAGGGCCTCCTAAATTCATACTGACTAGATTGAAAACGATATGTCATCAAATCAGATTCATTCATTCTCTTAGTTTCTAGATATTTCATTAACATAGCTTTACCAGTAATGACTTACTCTCTTTTACGTAAATACAATTTTTTCAAACTAATATACATAGAAAATTCTGTAAGTAAATGGATAATTGTATCATACCTTGGCCAAGCCAATGCATTCATATGGCTCTTGCAAGATTTTTTTCCCTGATTTTTACTTTCATAAAATGCTTTTTGTCATTTGTGTCAAGTATATTTCTTTCAAAAGCTTAAGACGTAAGATTTAGTGTGTTCCATTTGGAGGAAATGTCTACCACATCTGGTGGTGCATGCTTATTGTCATAGCAATCAGGTTAAGGTAGGAGGATCAGAACTCTGAGGCCAGCCAGGCCACGTAGTAGAACCCTGTTAAGAGAGAGAGGATGAGGAGAGAGAAGAGGAAGAGGAGGAGAGGAGCAAGAACCAGTACCCAACCATGTACTCAGAAGTTAATCTCCTCTCAGAGAAGACAGTCTATCAGATAAAATTCAACTTTTCTGTTCATTTATATGGTGATATCAATATCATTCTGAAGCAAAACATCAAATAACAAGGACAAAATAAGTTATGTGTTAGACTGAATAATAAAAATAGCTAAAAACAGTCAAAATTGAAATTAACAGAATACTTCCAGACATGGTGGTCCATGCTTATATTTCCAGCACTTAGGAGGTGCAGTTAGTCATGAGTTCAAGAACAACCTTGGCTATGTATGAGTTCTAAGCACAGCCCCCCCAAATGAGAAAAACAGTAGTAGTAGTAATAATAATAATAATAATAATAATAATAATAATAATAATAATAAAGATAAGGGACTAAGACTTCTGCACATTATGTTGAAATCCAGGAAGTACACAGACCTGCTTTGGAAACTGTGTGTGTATACATTTCACCTCTGGGTTGCAAGTTTGGGTTTAATTAAATAAAAATCAAGCATAAAATTAGAAATGTCTAAATTAAATGTCATAATAAATTTTTCTTATGTTTTTGATTAAAGCAAACGATGTATTCTGCAAAATCAGCCCAGCCACTAGCATGGGACTATTTTAGGAAATGGAATATATTTAAATATTTTGTGATGAAATGGGATGGGAACTGAGCTGAGCTGGAATAAATAGTTCATAATATAATTTGTTAACATATAGTTAATCACAATATTGAGATGTACACCAAGTTTTAAAGAAAGGATGAATAAATTTTATCTTTGACTTTTATCCATCCTAAAAACTTAGTAGTTGTAGGAAAAAAAAAATGTTCATTTAGAAGACCCAATCACTAACTATAGAGGATGCTGGCAACCACCAGAAGCCACTCTAATCAGACCGAAGTGCTCATTTTCCCAGTAGCAGCCAGTTGGCTAAGACTCCCAACCCCTCCATTGCACTCCACTAAAGGTAGCTACTATGACCAAAGCCAGGCATTTCCTAAGCAGCCCAGCTGCTGTGCCTCAATCCTCCACAATTCTGTAGGCCCCACCTAGCTCCAAAGTGTCTAAGGAATGGGTTGAAGACTTTGTTACAACTGCACAGAGATAGCCTGATTTCTCTCCAGTATCCATTCCCACCAGTACTGACCTGGTCTGTTTTCAATTGCTGAAATAAAACTCAAACCAAAAGCAAGTTGGCAAACAAAGCGCTTATTTTAGCTTATGAGTTATGGTCAGTTATCCAAGAAAGCCAAAGCAAGAGCCTGAAGTAGAAACCACAGACGAACATTGCTTCCTGGCTTGTTCCGCATGGTTTCTTCATTTTGCAGGCCTTGCAGTTCGGTCCTCCACAAGGACCACCTACCTAAGGGAGGCACTGCTCACAGTGGGTTGGGCCCTCCCGCATGAATCAACAACCAAGAAAATGTCCCAGAGACATGTCTAAAGCCAGTCTTTGGAGGCAACTCTTCAGACTAGGTTCCCTCTTCCCAAGTGACTCTAGTGTGTGCCAAGCTGAACAAAACTGACCACTACAGTTGCTGTTATTGAATGTGCTCAGCAAAAAGCTTCCAGGAAGCATGCTTGGGAACCCTGACCTCAGTACTAGCCTAGTCACACCAGGTATTTTTAGGCACATTTTCTCTCAATCACCAATACATCCTATAAGAATATAGTTATGGGTTGGGGATTTAGCTCAGTGGTAGAGCGCTTGCCTAGCAAGTGCAAGGCCCTGGGTTCAATCCTCAGCTCCAAAAAAGAAAAAAAAGAATATAGTTAGTGCAGTAGAAAATACATTGAAATTCATGACAAAGGGCATCTTAAGTACTTACTTAGTGCTTCTCACAGATGAGCCCTTTACTTTTTTCCCTGAGGCTTTATCTTCTACTAACAGTCTAGACACAAAACAATTGAAGCCGAACATGGAAAATGAACAAATGGGCAATGGAAAGTGTCATTAGTCCCTTTAAACTGCTCATATATCTCAATAAACCGGCCTGAATCCTTTCTAACCATGATGCACCATCAACAGACGGGTTTAAATACAGGACAAGATAACCCCAGCACTGTGGAAACGGAGGCAAAAGAATTGTGGCAGGGCAATCAGGAACAACGCCGTAACACCCCATCTCACAAAGAAAATAAAAATGGCTTGTGATGTCCTAGAGCAGCAATTCTCAACCTTCCTAATGCTGCGACCCTTTATATAGGTCCTCATGTTGTGATGACGACCAACCATAAAATTGTTTTGTTGCTACTTCATAACTGTAATTTTGTTACTGTTGTGAGTCATAATGTAAATATCTGATATGTAGGATAGATGATAAACTGCCCCAAAGGGGTCACAATGCACAAGTTGAGAACAACTATCTGAGGGAATTTCCTGCCCTTAGAAAAGGCACAAAGTAGAGAGGCTATTGTGAGCACGGTAAGTTCTTAGGGAGGTAAGGTTTCTATAGAAGATGAAGACCTGAAAACTGATTCCCTCAGATCTGAGTCCCCCCACCCCTTGACATGTATTGACATGTATCTGAGGGATCTGTGTATTCCTATTCTCATGTGATAAACCCTGGCCTAAATAAGTCACTAGTGACAGTAATACTTAGTAATTAATTACTCAGGGGGCAGAAGCAAGCAGATCTCTGAGAGTGTGAGGGCCACCTGGTCTAAGAGGACAAATTCTAGTCTACCCGCAACTACACTGCAAGATGCTGTCTCAAAAATAAACGATAAATAAGCAAATCAATAAGGCATTTGCTAGTGTCTTTCCCTTAGGCTGAGAGAATTACAGGCAAATACTATTTGTATTTAAGTATTCCTGTGTAGATTTTGTGAATACAGAGTAAGCTGGAAGGAAGTCTCATAGGTCTACTGAGCACCGTCGCTTATATGAGAATAATGTGTAAAATTAGAAATAGCTCCACCGTTTCCTTACAGATGATGAAAAGTGCTAAGAACTAAAGTAAAATACTGAATTTCTAAAGTCCAATTTGTCCTAATCTCTAAGTTTGTTTTTATAAATAGAATATTCTAATAGGACTGCAGTTACTTTTAAATTTTAATGAAACTCATTGATTATGGTTTGACTATGACAGACACAATTGGATAAAATTAGGCTTCCATTATTTATTCCCCTCAATAATCCATTTTCCATTCATTTTCAGCAAAAGAACCTAGGAACAATGAACTCAATGTAATCCATTTGGATGGAAAAACAATGAAGAGACAAAACAGATAAAAAGACAAGTCAGATCATGGAAGTGCAGTCAAAACCCAAACTGAGACATGTGACAAGGTAGGAAAACAAGTAAAATAAAAGAATGAAAGCTGGATATGTCATGGACAGTGCTGTAGAGGGACCACAACGATGGCAGAATTGTTGGCCGAAAGCTACATAAGAAGGGTCAGCTTATAAAGACCCAGGGAAGAGCCTCCACACACAGAAAGCAGCCACACCAGGGCTTTGTGACCTAAGAAAGAAGCTTGCCCAGTTCACAACAGACAGGACTCTGAGTACAGTTTAATGAGCAAAGGGTAAAATGCAGAGGAGGAGCCGCTGGACAGGATCAACTGTATACAGAAACCATAGGCCAAAGGAAGAGATGCTATCTTGATTTTAAGTGATCAAAACTTTTTCATCCAGTCAAGGAGATGTGCTCTGGCTTGTTTGTTTTTCCATAAAGGTTTTCTGAGCTTATTTCAGCTCTAGGGTTGGTTTACATGCGTCAATAGCCTACCTGGATCCATGCCCTTTTGTAGCAGCCCACTCTGATTTTTTTTTTTTAGTTCCTAATAACAAATGCATAGAAAAATGGATAAAGAACCAGGCTAATGTAGAACCAGGGCCATTTGTGGTCTCTGCGGGTAGCTTAAAATAGGATGTTAGCAGCAAAGACAAAGGGAATTATGTAGATTCTAGTCTGCTTGGTTTAAGGTGTAGCCAGTAGTAATTAAGAACAGAAAGTAGTCTCCTTAGATTTTGTCTTTAACAATCAAATGAAGGGTTTGAGGGTGGAACAGAGGAATTTGAAGAACTTGAGCTATGGCCAATGCACACTCAGGAAGCCAATCAGAGCTAAGTGTAGATCGGGCCTATGACAACCTCAAATGTTTGAAGAAGAACTTGGGCGATAGCCAATCCACACTCAGGAAGCCAATCAGAGCTATGTGTAGATTGGGCCTATGGCAACCTCAAATGTTCATAAGAAATCTCATATCCTTAGGTCTCAGTTTCAGTACTTAGTTCAGTGCCACACCCCTTTGCCTCCCAGATATGATGACCCCCCACTCCAGGTTCTCTTTTTGATAGTTGACTTGACTTGCTGGACCATGTTTACTTGAACTACACCTTCCTATTCTCACTCTTTCCATGGAGGAGGGTCTGTTGCCCTTGCCCCATCTCACTTCAAATGTGTTCTCTATGAAAAGTGACCATGGAAGAAGCTCAGAAAGGCAACTGAGGGAGCATCTAGTGAGAAAAAGGAGGACATCTCCTGTGAATCTTCTGTCTACTATACAAGAGTCATAAGTGACATAAAAGCCACAGGACTCACCTGCTCTGGGACTAACACAAAATGGCAGAGTTCCAAGGCCTGGGAAGCGTGGGCCGTGGTCTGCTATCACATTTGTCAGAAGCAGTAGGATGGCATTATAACGTAGGCTTGTTGGTCCCTGCTCCAACATCCTTCAATCACAACACGCTGACTCACATCATCCCACAGACACAATGCTAAACGTGGGGTGCACAGAACGTTGTAAGTTCACTATGCTCTTGAGTTATAGGGATTCCAAAAAGAACACATACAGCATTTCATCTATGGAATGAAATATGTGGATAACCCTCAAATTTACTAGTGACCTTTAGGGATGGAGACATTTGTATGCAGAGTAAGAAACTCAAGTCTTCTGTTTGTTTTTATTTTCCCTGTGGCTATGAAAATTATTAAATATAAGACTTCAAGAAAGCATAAGAGGCAAGGAACTCTCTTCCTGTGTTCCTTCTCATTTCACTTTTAAATGACTTCAGAATCCTTTCTATTCCTCTGCCAGGGCCAAGGCCTTTGATCACTCGCAAGGTTCTCCCTTGATCTGCCCTTCAAGTTTCATAAAGATAATTCCTTAGTTTGTTCATCTCTACTTAAATATAAGGGTATATATTCACAAATAGAATGTATTACTCTTCCATACAAATCAGCATTTTTCTAAAGCAATACATAAAAGCCTGAGGAATCATTGTATTAAAATACACATTTATACTGAACAGTGAATGACTTCAATTTTCCCTCCCCTGATAGAACATAATCTAAACCCTGAGGCAAAAAAAAAAAAAAAAAAAAAAAAAAAACAGAAGCCAAGCTTTTAAAACGTGAAAAATAAAAAAGGGCTACAAATGTGCCCTCAAAATTAACCAAAGGTTGGAGGTAACCTTCCAACTAGAATACCCTGAAGTAGGTGATGTGCTACAGAAATTGTAGAATGTAACAAGATATCTGTCTTCTGCTGTAAATGAAGGGAACTTACACAAGATGGAGACAACCCCGAGTTGATAGTCCCATCATCAGAGGCCAAGATGCTTCATGAAGCTCAAGACAATGGTCACCGACAGCTAATCATCTCAGAAGAGTGGCACCAACTGAAACCACTGCTTAGAAAATGGGCTTCGTGTAAAATACATGAATTAAAGCGAACAACTGGACACTAAGGACTACATGCAAAGTCAGACAGCTGATAAGCGGTCACCACCTGTCACACATACCTTTTAAGCTTTGATGTGCTCTCAATTGCACATTCTGGGGCAGCTCTTTTTGCACCTGAGATTTGTTTTCTCTGTCTTTCTATGCCACGCCTGCTGAACCTTTTCTTTCTCCAAGAACCTCCCACACTCTAGCTGAGCAGGCAGAGGTCTAGATTCCTCTGTCCCTTTGACCACAGCTGTTTCGAAGCTGTATACCTTGGGATAATATCTCTGCCAATACAGACTCTTACCAGCTATCACATACTCAACCACTGCTAAGAGTACCAAGGGGCAGCCAATGGTGAACAAGAATACAGAACCTAAGACGACAAAGTGAAGTTGTAAGAAGCACGGGCTAGGTGGTGGGTCTGTGGCAGGAAAGAGAGAAAACTTGGTTGCCCTGGGTTTTGCTGACTTTCTACTGTGCAAGTCCAGTCTCTCATGAAACCAGTGAACTTTTGTCCTTTGGTTACTAAAACATAACTCCACAGGCCAGTTCATGTGAGGCTCTGTTTCCTCCAAAGAATCAATACATGGCTAAGATACCAACCAAAGTCCATTTGCAATATCCCTGCCTTCTCTCAACTAGAGAGATTTCTCCACAGCTTTTCAAAGTCATATTGACAGACTCTAAAAGTGGCAGAGAAGAGAACAGATGATTCTGTGCACATAGCAAAGAAAACACACAAGGAATCCATTTCCCCTGTCCTTCTCAGGGACATTATTCTTCAAGGAGTTCTGCAAGGAGTCCAAATTCTCCACAGAAGGTGCTTTTGTGAGGACCCATTGAGAAACCTTGGCTCTTATAGCCTGCTTTAACAGTGCTGCTAAGATCTGTACAGTCTTACATTCTCAAAAATAACAATGATATTTATCAAGTAGCACCATTCAAATGGCTGTTTCAGAGGTAGACTAGTTTGACACTCTAATAGAAACAATACTTGTTTCTATTATTCTTCATATATATATATACATTTCATTTCATATTAAATGGAATTTTGTAGAATAGCTTGAAGGGTCTAAATACAATTTATGATGTTGTTTTCATCTGAAAATGAATTCAGACTTCCAAAGGGCTAATTTTCAGACATTTGAAACATAGTCAATATGTAATGTGAGGATTTCACGTGTCATTCCAACTGAGAAAATTTGATTATGAGTGCTTTTCAGATGATATCAAGGAATTATTTTTCTTAGGAAATAATACTATTTGGGTTATAGCTCTTAAATGTATTTTTCAGGGCTCAAATATAAAAACTAGGTAGGGTTACAATGATAGAATGCCTGAGATTTACTCCAAAATATTCCCACAAAAAAAATCATATTTTTTTAAAGAAACAGATGAAGTAAATTAAGAAAATTCTTAATAATCATTGAGTCTGGAAACCAGAAGTATCTGGGTAGACTTTCTCTGTTCCTATGTATATTAGAGAAGTGAATATAGAAGAGTACGCATAAATCCTGGGGACCACACATACAGGCTTGACACGTACACAGTGGGATAATTATTGGCATCACAATGGCATGAGGACTTTTAATTAGGAGACAAAAATCTAGTTATCTTTTGAACATCATCAGCACATTAGAGGAACTCAGAAAATCCAAGGCAAAGAATATGGAAAACTAATGTCTTAACTCTTTGGGAGACATTTTTTGTTTTTCATGAGATATATTTTATAAGGCTACAGGGGCCAAGTGTTATGGTGCACACCCTTACTCCCAGCACTTAGGACTGAGGGGCAAGTGGATGTCTATGAGTTCAATGCCAGCCTCTTCTACATAATGAATGTCAGGTCACCTGGGGCTACATAGAGATCAGAAAGAAAGAAAGAAAGAAAGAAAGAAAGAAAGAAAGAAAGAAAGAAAGAAAGAAAGAAAGAAAGAAAGAAAGAAAGAAAGAAAGAAAGGGGGAGGAGGGAGGGACAGAGGGAGAGAGAGGGAAAGGAAAAATGCCACAGAACAGACTAGAAACAGTATGATTAGGCACAAAGCACATAAAGATATTATATTCTATTTGATGCACTAGGCGTAGCTGGCCTTGAACTCACTATCCTTCTGACTCAGCCTCCTAAGTACTTGATTGACAAGGCAGCCAGCCTACCATGACCAACTACATTCTAATATTCTCCTGAGATATTTACCAAGGACCATAAACTACATGTGAAAGTTGGTTACTAACAATACTAACAAATATGATTTGATGTAACTAATTCTTTGATAGATTTTTCATATCAATTTTAGGAGACCAAAGCCATGGAGAAAAATCAGAGTTACACTTCAAAAAAAAATGGAGAAAAGGAGAGAGAAATTCCACATCTTTAGATGAATATTAACAAATGGTATTAGTTTGGGCCTGCTATCTTGTATTATAGGTGGGGCTTGTAGCTAGGAATGTTTGTAAGAGTTTATTATGTACACTGGTTATGTGGTCCTTGCTGTCATTAGAAACTGTACCTTCCTAAAAAAAATACTACTGTCAAGTCCTCAAGAAATACATCACTTTTAAGCACCTAGCTTCACTTAGACACAATTTTCAGATCAGTGAAAGTAGGGCAGTAGATGATGTCAAGCATTCCTCCCAACTCCAGCTTTCACTGACACAGTTTTTCACTGGGTTGAATCTCAAAAGTGCCCAGGCACCTTATTCTGCAGTAGCTATCCTAAACAGTCCTGGGAGGCAACCGACCAGAATCCCTACACAAACTGTGTCCAAGCTCAAAAATGATCGAAGGTCCAAAAATCAACACAGGACCAAAACCTCTTCTTTTTTCCTATTCTTCAAGTAATGGGTCTTTAGCATCCATCAGTACAGGACAATTTCCTAGCAAATTTCTATCAGAAACTAGAAAAGACATTTCTTTACATAATGAAAATCATTTTCGATGTAATTTTCCCAGATCACATATGATAAAGGGAGGACTACTTTAAATAGCTATTACTGTCAAACACAGGAAATAGGCTCACAATTTCATGTGACTAAAATAAGAAAAAAAGAGGGACGGAGAATAAAGAAGCGGTTTCCATCCTAGCTCTCATGTTAAAACAATACTGAGATCGCACAGCACTGTACGCTTTGGCACATCTTACTTGCAAAAGAGATAAAGCCCGTCCTATTTGTGGTTCGAATGCAATATACCAGTCACACTCCTGTAAGCATCTCAAGATTTTATTTATTTTTTTAGAAGCATACTTGTGGCCTGGAAAGTGATTTTGACTGTGGCTTTGAAAGGTCAAATTAAATTTAACATTTCTAGTCTGGATTCTCTCAAACTTCCTGGACATTCCTTTGTAAATAACAAGTAACAATTCTTAGCTTTTCCTAGGGAGAGAAAAAGAGTTTTCTTCTAAGATGTCTGGAACGATTTAACAAATGAAAGAGACTACAAAGAAACATGTCACGTCCCTATGTTTCCAAGTCATATTGGGAGGGGCACACTATCATAGACATCATCTCAACCGACAGCTGCAGATACTGTCTGGTAACAAGGGGGGGTCGGCTTATCTGTATGAGGCAAAGGTGCTGAGCCTAGGGAAATGTCTGATACAGAGAGTCATGAGTACTCAAAGCACCCCATGCCAAAGAACTGAGATTGTACAAAGTAAAATAAAAGATCAATTCTCAATGCAATGTCTAGGTGAGCTGAAAAAGAAAAGAAGGGAGAAAGGGGAAACGGATCTTCTTCTCAGCAGTGGGATGTCCTCTACATGAAGTTGTCGGTCCTGGGCGTAGGCGGAGTTGGACAAAAGTGTCTTTGGGAGATGGGACACACCTCAGGGATTGGCCCCAGGAAGTCAGCCAGCACTAGCTCCTGAGCTGGCTCAGCCTCCTGTGTGTGCAGTGTTCTCTGTCAGGCTGGACACAGGCTGCAAGGGCAGAGAGGAAACCTGCTGGAGTGAGCCACAGGTCACCTTTCCCCCTGTTTTCCATTTCCTAACTTGAAAACCATTGCCTGTCTCTGAAATGCACTTCCTACCTGGATGAGAGACCTGGCCCACCCCCTTTCTCTTCTAATCTTAGTTCCCTTCCCTTTGCTGTGATGACATACTACACCTAGGAAGGAAGAGAGTTGTTGCCACTCACAGTTCAAGGTTACAGTCCACCATTGCCAGGGAAGTCACGGTGGTAAGGCTTGAGACGGTTAGTTACATTGCATCCATAGGAAAGAGAGACCAATGGATGAATGCATGTTTGCTCGGCTCATTCATTTCCTCCATCTTATACAGTTGGGTGTCTCTGCCCAGAGACTGGTCCCACCCCCAGTAAGTAATCTTCCCACTTCAAATTAGACCAAATCAAGATAATCCCTGCAAGCATGCCCAGAGGCCCATCTCCCAGGTGAGTCTAGATTTTGTCAAGTTGAAAATGAACAGTAACCACACCACCCCGGGAGCATGAACACACCAGTACTTTTCTCCCTGAACTCAGCCTGTTCTATCAGTATTTCTTTTAGACAGAAGCATCCTGTGTCTATTCATAAAATTAAAGAGAAAGTCTTGACAGACCACTCTTTCAACTGTTCTTCCTCTCTCCAGCCTCTACCCCAACCACACACCACAGCCCTGCTTTGCCAATCACTCCTTGGGGGGCATCTCTGCCTTGCCTAGGTGCCTACAGTCTAGGATAATGTGAGAAATGCATGGCCCTCCATGACTGAAGCAATTGTCTACTAAATTCCTTTAACTGAATATTATGCCAACATCATTCATATCCTTCCTCACCCAGGACGAAACAATCCAACAAAGCACACATTTAAATGTCATCCCTAACTACATGCCCAAACTCTCAATGTGCTTGGATATTTCAGTAAGGCTATATGCAGCCTTGCAATCAGACAGAATCTCAGTCTGATAAAAAACGCTTTTGAGAAGGGATCCTCTTAAGTCTCTCCCACCCCATCAGGTTACAACCTTGTTCCCTACCGGACAGCCACCAAAAATACATTTCCAAAAGTTGGGTGTACTAGTGTACATCTGTACAGTTGGAGACAATTAGTCCCCTGGAGCTCACTGGCCAGTCAGTCTAGTAAAACTGGTGAGTTCCGGGTTCAGTGAGAGACACTGTCTTAAAGAATAAAGTTGGGGGCTGGGGGGAAGGCAGTGGTTACACTACGGCTCGGTGGATAAAAGCACTTGTTGCCAAGTCTGATGACCAGAGTTTGATCCCAGATGAGGGAAGGAGATAGCAATCCTGAAAGCTGTCCTCTGGCCTCTATGTGAAAATGAAGACATGTGTGCACACACAACTAAATAAATAAATGTAAAAACAAGAGGTGGAGTATTTGAGGATGACACTTGACATTGACTTCTAGCCTCTACATTCACACATCACACAGTGCTTGCACACCAGTGACACTCCTACACACACACCTCCTACTGTGTCCATACTGCTTCATTGTAATGAAAATATGTCTGCTTTCCAGAGTATTTCCTCCCTTCCCTCTAAGCAAAACTACATCACTGAACCTATCAGAGGTAAAGGAAGAGGAGGAGGAGGAGGAGGAGGAGGAGGAGAAGGAGGAGGAGGAGGAGGAGGAGGAGAAAGAAAGAAAGAAAGAAAGAAAGAAAGAAAGAAAGAAAGAAAGAAAGAAAGAAAGAAAGAAAGAAAGAACAGAAAAAGGAAAGAGAATAGATGGGAGCGTGGCTACCTGTCTCCTCCCCTTACCTCACCACAGTCATCTGAGTGTTGAATTTTACTGTTACTTCCCCTTACAAGAACAGGTGGACTTTGTCAAGTGAAGCTGTTCTTTATTTTGTTGGTTCAAAACTGGAATAAGTCCATGAGAAGAGAAGAATAATTCTAGGATGTGTTGCTTTTTTTCTCTCAAAATGTATAATCATGAGGTAGTGTCTCTTGGTTGCTTGGACATTGTAATCTGATTTGTGTAAGTCAGGCTCAAACAAGAAAGAAAATACAAAAATAAAATCCATTTTCTAATCATCACTTCCAAGTCAGATGTCTTCTTCCAAAATGTGAAACTTACTAGAAAGTATTTTGATCCCCTGAACTCCAACTACCTTCTGCAGAATCCTTTTTAAAAGATGGTGTGGGGAGGGGGTGGTGTTTAGCACGTGTACTCGCCATAGAACCCATCAAGAAGTAAGAGAAAAACTTGGGGAACTCAGTTATCTCCTTCTACCATACGGGTCCCAGGAATCCAACTCAGGTCCTCAGGCTTGGCAGCAAATGCCTTCAGCCACTGAGCCAGCTCACCATCCGTGCCAGATTCTTTACAGTGCTCTCCTTTGGTAAATGAGATTAGCATCGGATGAAATGTGTCTAATGAAAGACACTGTTAAAAGCAAGCAAACACTCAGTCCCCACCCACCCACTATTACTGCCCCATCCCTTCCAATTAACATTGAAATCTGAAATTGATAACCTGTTATCACATACAACCGTCCCATCTCCCTGGTGAATGACAGAAGCAGACAAAGACCGTTCACGTCCCACTTTTTCGTCCCCAAGATTCTAAGAGGGAACTTTTGGACATTCCCATTATACAGCTGAGGAGACTGAGGCCCCAAAAGGAAGGTCGCCTCAAGAGACTTGTTCAGTCAATTCTCTTTTGATGCTTTGTGGCAGAAATCTTTTAAGTCTGTGTGGACACAAACCTCTGAAGACACTAGCATTTCTAGTTGAGAAGTGCATACCTGTTTCTTCCTTGAATTTGCTCTGGGAAACAGGCCTGCTGACAGCACAGATGTAAGCGGAGAACAGCAGAGCTCAGGAAAGGGGTTGGGAATAGATGGCGTTTCCAGAACATCCAGATCTTTCTTTTTTCTCCTACACCAAGAGAACATAGGACGTCATTTACATAAAACAGAATATAAACTATAATTGCTGTCAGGGGAAAGAGCGTTTGTTAAGGCTAATGTGCACTTGCTCTGTGACAACGCCAACACTATACAAGTGTACACAAAAGGGCTATGATGTACTATCTGTGGGTCAGAATAAAATATGCCAATTAACACAAATAATTCTATAGCACCACCACCGGAAAAAAAGAAAGAAAAAAAAAACTAAAAATTCACTAGGCATGGTCACTCCATTTCCTTGCACTTGGATTTTCCTGAACACCAATACAGGCTACATCATGATTTATGCAAACATTACCCCAAGGAGTCAGCCATTGCCTGGCGCCTATTAAATTGACAAAACCTGTAAGCTACATCCAATGAACTCATCCCCAGGAATTTCCACTCATCACTGCTGGAAGTTATGATTTATTAAATATAGATGTGGTTCATCTCATTTCAAATTTCATTCACAATGTTGCCCACACACAGTCTGTTAATTTTTCAAGTGCTTATAGATACCGAACATCAAGGCAGTCCTTCTGGGAAGGTAAGTCAATAAAACGTGTTAGCATGAACGTACTCTAGCCCACTGGTGAGTTATTTTAACTTGACTGAAGTCAGAGAGCACTTTGCAATCCTGACAAAGAGGAGAGAGTGGTATTTACATGTGTGACTGCAAAGGGCCACAGATGTTTATACCGATGTCACCTTCTTCTTTCCTAAAGTATGACAACTCTGACGGCAGTTAGTGCTGATTTCTGTGGAGATGGGAAACCTTTGCAAGCCTCTGCTCTTTCCTGTGGAACATAAAGACTGCTCAAATGTCAATCCCTGCTTCGCGTCCCCGGGGTCCTTGGAAGACTCTACGTGGGAGGTGAACGCATCCACGCTTCGGTTTTTGAAGCCTATAGTGTAGTATGAAAAGGGCCACCCAGCAGCCGAGTGTGGTCAGTCTGGAGTGTGGCCCTCCCGGTGCACACTGAAGGGCAGAGGTGAGACAGACAGACGGCTCTCCACCAACCCGTGATGCCTATTTATAACAGGGCACCTGGAGATCCTGAGACCCTGCTGACCCCGCTGGGGCTGGCTCCACGGGAATTGTCTGCAGACACTTTCAAAACTTGGTCGGGCTCTGGGCACACACTCACCCCTGGGCCGCCTCCTCACCCCCAGCAGGCTGCGAACCCGGATGCCACCCCCACCCCCCACCCCCTTCCGAAGCTGCCTACCTGTCTGCGGCACCACCGTAGCGGGTCGCGTCGGAGGCGGGCGACAGCGCGTGCAGTCCGGGGACCCGCACGGGGTCATGGGCGTCGCCCCTGCCCTGGCCAACGCGGCACACCTGCACGGCCAGCGGCGAGTCCTGGGCGGCCGCCCGGCCCGCGGCGCTCTGCCCCCCTTGCATGGATGTGGTCATGGTCGTCGGCCGGGGATCTGGGGAGTCAGCGACCGCGCGGCGACCGTGGGGAAGGGCTGGGTGCGAGCGGTGGCGCGCGGGTGCAGGCAGCGAGCGCCTTGCAGGTGCGGTGGCAGGGCCGCCTGCGCTCACGGCCCGGGCGGCTGGGACGTGGTGGGGCGGGGAGCGGAGGAGGGGCGGGGGCGGAGGAGGAGGGTGGGAACGTGGAGGGTGGGGACCGGGAGGAGCGGGGAGGGGGAGGCGGGGAGGATGGCGCGCCAGCCTGGCGGACCCTGTGCCGTGGCCTGGGCACTCGGGGGCGCTGGTGTCACTTTCCAGCCGCGCCGGGACGTCGGCCTCTGGCTCCTGAGGCCCCATCGCCGCCTTCCCAGGTGGGCAACGGAGCACCAGGCTGAATCCGGGAGTCCCACGGACCCAGTGCCACTCTGGGCTAGGAAGACCGACAGCCAACCTGCATGGGTCAGGGCAGACTGATCCTTAGACCCTTCCTTGCCTGTAGGGCCACCGCCACCGGAGATCACCTAAACTGTGGTTGGATCCTCAGGACAAACCCCACAGTACCGGGATGCCAGGGGGTCATAGGGTTAGGTTTACCCCAGTCTCCCCCACCACCCCCTTCTTTTCTCTCCAGGGGAAGAGATGTTGTGGAGTGAGGAGACCGAAGGAACAGGGTTGCTGTCTTAGAAAAACTCCTTTGAACTGGTGAGAATTCTCAGTAAAGCCTGAATGAACCTGAAGGTGTCTAGGATTATTAGAAGGGTGTTTTTTGTTTGTTTGTTTGTTTGTTTTTGAGAGGGACGGCATTTTTCTTATTCTATCCTGTTCTCCCAAAAACTCCATGATTCTAGTACTCGCCTCATTGTATACATAAGGATACTGGGACCCCAAGCTATCTAGTGCCTTGCTTAGCTCTTAGTAACTGGTGCAGTTAAGATTACAGCCCATAAGTTCCCATCACAAAATCCCAGACAGTGACATAATAACCACACTGTGCTCCTCCTCCGAGGCAGCAACCACACATCCAGAACTCCGTTCCTGCTTTCCACGAAGTGCCCCACACCCCTGTGCACTGTGGAGGATTTCCAGATCCTCTACACGCTCTTTGTTCTTTGACCGACTTAGGTTATCATCTGGCCTTGGCACCTGTTTCCCTAAATTAACCTCCCCGACCTCTGCCCAAGGCAAAATAAACATCCCTCCTGAAAACGTGAGCAGCCCTTGTTCCCCTGCCCGGACGTCCTCCCCCATCAGAACATCTGCCCCAAACACTGGTGCCAACCAGGGGTCACTAGCTTCCTGGTTAAAGCCTGGGGACTCCATGAACTGAGAACATCTGAGTCAAAAAAACTGAAAATATCCAACTTCTTTATTTTCCTAAAGTCAAAATTAAGAGTAAAAAAAGGACATGAGTGGCCATGGCTGTGTGGAAGCCGTGGTTCCCAGGAGGCCTTGTCAAAGGCAGTGGCCAGCCCAGGACCAAACAGTGGCTTTCCTGGGGGATAAAACTAAAACTAATGGTCATAGCCAAAATTTTTCAATCATGTACGCCAAGCAGGCTCCTCGCTCACATCTAACTGTCTTAATTATGGCCTGGACTGTACATGGGGGTTTGAAGTGCATTTAATGGCAAAGCACTGTGATATATTGAAGCTGTTCCAGCAAAATCAAAATGAGGTGTGTGTTTGTAGATATCTTTAGCTAAAGAAAGAAAAACTAACCTTAGCCGTTATCATTATCTAAATTTTACCCAAAACACTTTGCAGCTGTTCCTCCTCTCTAAAAATAATAATGGGGTGTGAACATTGTCACAGTAGAGTTCATCAATGACTAAAATTTGTTCCCTCCCAATACATGCGCGCGCACGCGCGCACACACACACACAGTTTCTCTGTCTCTGTCTCTGTCTCTCTCTGTCTCTGTCTTTCTCTCTCTCTCTCTCTCTCTCTCTCTATTTCTCTCTCTCTCTCAGTAATAGAGCACTATATTTTTATCTTGTAGAGGAAAGACTGTGGAGAAGCTGCAGATATGTCTTAAATCACTGAGAAGACCACCATCCATCAATGAATTCTACTCAACTTCCCAGGATAACTTCTTGATGCAAAGGAAGAGCTTTTGCTGATTCAGATGAGATTCCAAATGTTCCTTCCCTCTCCAAGTATCCTTATACTCAGTGAAAATCACGGAAGGATCCACTTTCAGACTCTGGTCCTATAATCCAGTGGGTAGAAATTATAAGGCCTTTACAAGGCATTACAAGACAAGAAGAAAGAGAAAAAGGAGTAAATCTCTAGCAATGAGATTCTAAATACTTGTATCAAATTAACTACCACTGACACCTTGAGTATTTGTACCAAGAATCATCCAAATACATTTGAAGAAAAATGAAGTTGTTTTCATTTCAAAAAGGTTTGTAGCTGAAGTTTTCTCCAGTCCTGCCTGGCCCACGGTCAGGACAAATCTCTCTCACCCGCCAGTCCTGCAGCTGCTCAGACACAACCGAGTAAACCCACAGAGACTTATATTGCTTACAAACTGTATGGCCATGGCAGACTTCTAGCTAGCTGTTCTTATATCTTAAATTAACCCATTTCTATAAATCTATACCTTGCCACATGGCTCATGGCTTACCAGTATCTTACATGTTGGTACTCATGGCAGTGTCTGGCAGAGTCTCCTGACTCCGCCTTCCTGTTCCCAGAATTCTCCTCTCTGCTAGTCCCACCTATACTGCCTCCTGGCTACTGGCCAATCAGTGTTTTATTTATCAATAAATCATAGCAACATATATTCACAACATACAGGACATCCCACAGCAGAGGTTTGCAAGAAATTATTCTAAACAAGAGACTATGTGTTATAAAAGGTATAGGACATTGCTGGAACTACAGAGAGACTTTTCTACAAAATGGGGGGGAGGGATTATTATATTTGGTTGTTGTTGTGGTTATTTGTTTTTGTTTTTTTTTTTCTCCTTATACTGGCAAAGGCTCCTGGGACAATACAGAAGATATATTGGTACCAAAGAGCAGGATGGCTGATCTGGGTGGGGTTTGGTCCTTTGGATTTGAGCCCGTCAGCTTGCAGACTGCCTGGCTCCTCTCCCACTGGGGGCCTTTTCTTCCCTTCTGCACCTCCTATCCTGAGGAACTCCAGCCAGCCTCCACCTTGAGGAAAATATATCATCTTCCTCATTCTCCCCTCCCCTTCTGCTAGTTAGTTCTTCATATAAGGAAAGACAATACACTCCCCAAAAAGAAATACACCAGGCCAATGCTGCAAATGCCCTATGCCTCCTCCTAGCAAGATTTTCATGGTAACTTGTTGTACATTATGCTCATTGGTTAATAAAAAGCAGACAGGCCAGTAGTTGGGCAGGAAGTTAGGGGGAAAACCAAACTGAATGATGAGAAGAAGGAGGGCAGAGGAGAGAGAGAGAGAGAGAGAGAGAGAGAGAGAGATGCCAGCTAGCCGCAGAGCAAGCAGGACATGTAGAAAATGAGGTAACAAGCCATGAGCCACATGGCAACACATAGATTAATAGAAATGGGTTAATTTAAATGTAAGAGCTGGCTAGTAACAAGTCTGAGCTATTGGCTGAGCATTTATAATTTATATTAAGTCTCTGAGTCAGTTATTTGGGGAGCAGCTGATGGGATGGGGAGAATGTGGTTGAGACAGGAAACATAACTAGTCCTGAGTTTTACTTTAACTAACTCTCCACCCCTAAACATGGTCAATTAGGTTGTTTGGTTTTGACCTTTATACAGACAGAATCATTTAAGTGTTTTGCTCTTGATTCCATTCCCTGACATTATGTTTGTGCTGTTTCTCCATGTTTGCATGTAACCGAAGGCTTGTACTTCTTTGCTATGAAAATAGCACAATGTATGTACCTATGGTCATGCAGATAGACAACTAGGCTCTCTGTAGTTTTGACTATAATTAACACTGTTCCAGAGATCATGTTGTACCCATTGTGTGAATATGCACACATTGTGGAAGGTGTAAATGTAGCAATGGTATTTTGAGGTCATAGTATGTGAGGGTCAGCTTTTGTCAATAGTGCTGGTTTCCAGATTTATTGCAACAGTGGTCTTCACTATCATAAGCTTCTCTGATTCTTCACAGCCTTGATATAGAACATATGATGAGAATTTTCAAAGCAAATATTCTCATGAATGCAATAGCAATCCTGAAGAATAGGATTATACTAAAAAAAAATAACTATTGAAGTTGTGTAAGTTTTCTTGTTCTTATTTTCCATTTGGAGTCAATTCAAATCTCTTACAAAATTTTATCATTGGTTATTTGCTTTGTAAAAAATTTAATAGAATATTTATTTTATGTTTACAGTGCTTTGTCTGCATACACATACCGCATGTACATATCTAGTACCCTTAGAGGTCAGAAGATGGCATCAGATCCCCTGCAACTGGAGTTACAGATGGTTGTGAGCTGCCATGTGGGCACTGGGAACTGAATGCGGGTCATCTAAAGAACAGCCAGTGCTCTTTCCGTTGTGCCGATCTCCGGCCCCAGTTATTTATCCCTTTAAAAACTCAGTTACACATCTCTTCAAATTTCAGTTTGCTAGCTCTTTGTTAGTTACAAGATTTCAAAACATCTTCTTCCACTCTGGGCCTAACATTTTAGAGCAGTGGTTCTCAACCTTCCTAATGCTACAGCCCTTTAATATATTTCCTCATGTTGTGGTGACCCCCCCCAGCCATAAGATTATTTGTGTTGCTACTTCATAACTATAGTTTTGCTACTGTTATAAATTGTAATGTAAATATCTGATATGCAGGATATTTGATATGTGACCCCTGTGAAAGGGTCATTTAACGCTCAAAAGGGTTGCAACCCACCATTCTTTTAGACTGTCTAGCAATCCACCACTCTATTAGACTGTCTAGATATCTCAAAGTAAACAGAAGTTTTAAAACATAATATAACCAAATCAGTCTTTGTCATAATTATATTTTTAATGTCCTGCACAGAAAGTTCACCTGTACAATTCAGAAATTAATTGTTTAGCTTTGGCATTTAAATATGATACACTCAGGTTGAATTTTTTGTTTTGTTTTTCATTTTGGTGTAAGGATGAGAAGATGAGGCAAGAATAGTCTTCCCTTTCAAATTAAATGCTTATCTATTCACGAATCTATTCTTCTATTTGCTTAGTTATCAATAATTATGTCAACATCATACTGTCCTGATTGCTATATTATACTGTCCTGATTGCTAAGTCCTAAAAACAAATCTTAATTGCCATTAAAGAAAAACTTTTCATCCTGATCTTTTTCAAAGATTCACTTAATCTATGATGAAATTAGCTTCTAGAATTCTACAATGGCCATTTGGGATTTTCATTGGATTGCATTTGATCCATATGTCAATTTGGTTAGAAGTCATATTTTTAAATGAACTTTATCTTAAGGTTTCTGCTGCTATAATAATCATCATGATCAAAAGCAACTTGAGAAGAAAAGGGTTTATTTCACCTTACAGGTTTCTTGAAAGAAATCAGGACAGGAACTCAAGGCAAGAACTCAGCAGAAGGAACTAAAATATAAACCAATGCTGGTTACTGGCTTGCTTCCAGGGCTTGCTCAGCCTGTTTTCTGCTATCACCCAGGATCACATGCCCAGGAATGGGCACTGTCCACACTGAAATCAAGAATATGTCCCACAGACTTGCCTACAGGCAATCTAATGGAGGTATGTTCTCAAGTAAGTTCTGTTTTCTAGATAACTCTAGCTTGTGTCAACTTGACAAAAAAAAAGACTAACCAGGACAAGCTCCTACATAAACAATCACCTTGTCTTTCTACTGATTTATATCTTTAATTTGCTGCAGTGGTTTCCATGGCTTCTAAGTAGATATGCACATCTGTGATTAAACATCCTTCCGGCAATTGTTGGCTGTTTTGGTGGTACTAGGGCTTAGTCTCAAGGCCTTACATATGTTAAGTAAGCATTCAACCACTGACCTGCACCCCTTCTCCACTTTTTCATTATTGATTAATCTTGTTCTTTGACAATTTCACACATGTGTATAGTGGTGTAGTACATTCTGTTTCCTAACACCCCCAACCCTCTCTTAATCTCCTTCCCAGCCCTGTTATTCCCTACCTCTTCCCCACAGGTTTCTCCCATATTCATGTCTTTTTGTTTTGTTTTGAGATCCTTGGGTTTTAACCTAGACCCTGTATGTGTCCAAAGGTTTGGAATTATCCACTGGAGTCTGATGGGCTCA
Source organism: Peromyscus eremicus (assembly GCF_949786415.1). Taxonomy (NCBI): domain Eukaryota; kingdom Metazoa; phylum Chordata; class Mammalia; order Rodentia; family Cricetidae; genus Peromyscus; species Peromyscus eremicus. The sequence goes on from NC_081419.1 coordinate 43,373,340, forward strand.
CCTTTTGACATATAACTTAGGACAATGGCTTTCCCTCCCCAGAATCCATCAGTTGCCAATAGTTCAGCAGAGAAGGGTAGGGCCCCATGAGCCCTTCCCTGATCTACAATTAACAGTTGACTGACCCAACTCACTCTGTTCTTTGTTTTGAGGCACAGTCTCACTAATTTTATCAACTTCGCTTAGAATTCATTCTGTTGTCCCATGGGTGGGGTCCTCCTGCCTCAGCCTCCTGAGTAGCTGGAGTTCCATACTTGTGCAACCACATACCCACAAACAATGACAGTTAATATTATTCCACTACCTTGAATAATTTCTTTAAATTTTTAGTTTCTATCTTTTTTTTATAATTAGAAAAATAACTGAATTGGGCATTGTAGTTTTTCTGTTTGCTTAGCAGCTGCAAATAAATCTACTGATATTTTAATTACCATGAAAATGTTTGTACAAATCTATCTGACCTTATAATTTTCTCTGTGGGAAACTTCTAATAAATATCTCAGTACATTTAGTAGCTATGTATTCTGATTCTTACTTCAACAAATGGTATTTTCTAAGAATTTATCACTTTCATCTAAATTTTTAATGTTTTAGTAGAAGTTTATTTTTACTTTTATTACATGTGTGTATGAGTGTGTGTGTGTGTGTGTGTGTGTGTGTGTGTTATGTCTGGGTTGTTGCCTGCAGAGGCCAAAAGAAGGTGTCAGATCCCTTGGATCTGAAGTTACAGGTGGTTGTGAGCCGCCCAATGTGGGTTCTAAGAACTAAATTTGGGTCCTCTGGAAGAGCATCAAGTAGTCTTAACCTCTGGACCTTCTCTCTAGCACCCTCTCTCCAAGTTATTTTTAATATCTGAAGCTTTTAGTGTATTATCCCATTTCTGAATCCTAATAGTTACTATTGATGCCTTCTATCTTTTTTCCTGATTATATTCAATAATGATCAATTTGCAAGCCTTTTAGGGATGACCTCATTTGTGTGTTCTGTTCTGTTGATACCCTAGTTGCCTGCTCCTGCTTCCTTTGGTTTATTTCCTTCATCCCTGCCTCTCTCCTTCTCTCCCTCCCTTTTTACCTCTCTTTCCCTTCAGTGCTGGAGATAAAAACACCAGAACCTATGAAAGTTAAACACTGTACCACTGACCTGTATCCCAAGTCTAATCCCACTCCCCACCCCCTTTTTTTTTTTTTTTTTTTTTTGGTAGAACATTGGCATTTAACTTTTTTCCAGTATTTACATTTAAAGGCCTACATTTCTGTCCAGGGATACCTGAGATTCTTCAAGCTTTAATTCATTTTTATTTCCATTATTATTCAGCCCAAAATATTTGACAGTTTCCATTGTAGCTAACATTTGATTTGTTCTTTTTAGTATAAAATCTAACTACATTGTTGTGACATAATATACACTAAATGATTCTGTACCTTGGAAATGTATTGGAAGTTTATTTATGGTCCATCTATAGCTCATGTTTATATCGTCTGTGTATCTGAGAAGGAGTTTTCTGCCCTTGGTTGATTTATTGTTTTAAGTATTCACCAATTAGACTAAATGTACTATCTGTGTCTAAATTCTCTAAATTCTTACTTTGTTTAATTTCCTAAGAGTTGTTAGATTAAAAGTAGCCCTACAATTATGGATTTATTTATTTATTTTGCTTTATTTTTCCAGCTGTTGTCTTATATATTTTGAAGCTTTGTTTTTAGGAGCTAAATTTTAATAAACTTCTAAAATTAGAATACTGTGTATTCTTGGAAATTTTAATATTTTGAAACGTCCTTCTCTATCCCTCCTAATTTTTTGTCTTTGAGTCTTTGTTTATTATTATTTTGGATCAGCTAGGTTCCTATAATACATCTTTTCCACACTTTCAATTTTCAATATTTCAATTTCTAAGAATTTTATTCATTTATTGAAATAGGTCTTATGTTTCCTAGCTTGTCTTTGAAATTCCTATGTAGCTGAGAATGACGTTGAACTTCTTATCCTCGGGTATGTACATCAGAAATGCTAAGATAGAAGCAAAGGATCCACGAATGCTAGGTGAGTATTCTACCAACTGAGCCACAACCCAGCCTTGTGTCTGTACATTTTAATAGTGTTTTCATAAATGACTGGAACTCTCTGCTTAGTTTGTTTTGCATCCATTTAGATAATTGTTTTTTACTGAAAACTCTTAAACATTTTGCTTCACTGTAGATGAATTGCTAAACAGTCTTATTAAAAAAAAAAAAAACACGGAGCCAGATATAGGGGTGAAAACCTGAGAGAGATCAGAGGAATAGGAACAGCCACAAGCTAACCTCATCTCACAGATACCTCAGCTTCCAAATGTGAGTGATTTCCTGCCTACCCACGCCAATATGCCTTGCTGTTCTGCCATCTGATTTGCTCTCTCTGTCCAGCTACATCACTTCCTCTTCTTCCCCAGCTCTGTCACTTCCTGTCTGTCTGTACAGACCTCCAGACTTCCATGGTTAACTAGTGTTGGAATTTAAGGCATGTGCCACCACACCTGGCTCTGTTTCCAGTATGGCCTTGAACTCACAGAGATCCAGACAGATCCCTGCCTGCCAAGTGATAGAATTAAGGGCGTGTGCTACTGTTGCCTGACTTCTTTTTTTACTTATAACACCTTTCTTTTTCCTCTGATCTCCAGGCAAGCTTTATTTATGAAAGCACAAATAAAATATCACCACATCCAGCACAAATAAAATATCACCACACTCCACTAACATCATATTCCTATTTCCTTTATTTTTCACTTGCTTTTGGATTGTTATTCCTTTTTTTTCCCTCCCCACTCACCCATTTATACCATGAGGTATATTCTCCATCTTTCTTGACCCTACCCCCAAACTCCAAGAAGATCTACTTTATTGGTGACATCCAAGTACATCTATGCACTCAAAATGTGGCTTGGTTTCTCCAAACAATGCACAGCCTGAGACTGAACCATAGGAAGAGTCTGAAGTTTGGGTATTTATTCTCTTTATGCCTTCCTTCCAGGTTGTATGCTTTCTCTCCTGGAATGAACCCCCACTGCAATGGGTACCAGCCCCTAGAGCATAGCCTCTGAACTAGCTATGTAGGGACATGTATACCTCATTCTCTTTTCTCCCTCGTGGGCTTGGACAGGGTGACTGACACAGGCAGCAGAAGCAGATATCAGCCTTCCAAAGCTCTGTGATGGATTTGTCTTATCCTGTTTAGGGAGTTGGTCTCCCCAGTTTATATCCTAATAAATTCCCTAATACTCCTTAAGCAGACTCCCATGGATTTATTGCTATACCCCACTACATGTGTAGACCTTCTCTTGTCATGGAATGCCACTGGAATTTAGGTTCTGGGGCCTGTAGTCAAGGTAAAAGTCTGGATCCTACAATTCTGTAAGCAATTGTACAATAGTTTTTTATTATATTATACACTTGGTGTTTATGCACTCATCAACTGGCAGACATTTGGTTTGCTTCCACTTTTCTTTTGGTTATTATGAACAATGCCATAGAGAACATTTTTGTAGCTCTTTATATATAAACACAACTTTACTTTTCTTTGGAATTGCTGTGTCAGTAACTCTGAGATTAATCATTTGAAAAGCTGCCAGATGTTTCCCAAAGAGTCTGCACCATTCTAATTTCCCACCTACCAGTGCCCGAGTGCTCTGATTTCTGCATATCCTAGCCTTTACTATCTTTTCATTGTAGCCGCTCCAATGAGGAACAGGTTGTACTGTTTTGATTTTAATTTGTGTTTCTCACATGGTTAAATTGTCTTAGTCACTTTTCTATTGCCATGACAAAACAGCATGACCTAGGCAACTTATTAAAAACAGCATTTAATTTGCGGGTGGGGACAATTGTTTACAGTTTCAAAGGGTGAGTCCAGAATATCATGGCATGGAGCAGGGCAGCAAGCAAATAGGTATGGCTCTGTAACAGTAGCTGAGAGCTTACATCTGATCCACAACTGTGAGGCCAAGAGAGATCTAACTGGGAATGGTGTGGGCTTTTCAAACCTCAAATCCTGTCTCAAGTGACATACCTCCTCCAACAATGCCACATCTCTTAATAGTTCCAGAACTATTCCACCAACTAGAGACCAAGCATTCAAACATATGAGGGCCGTTCTCATTCAAACTACCATATTAACGAAGGTAAGTACCTGTTTATGTGCCTACCAGCAATTTATGTATCCTCTTTGGGGAAATGTGTATTCAGATCCATTGCTATTAGTTCTTATTTGTTTTGTTTGTTGTTGTTTTGTTTTGTTACAGTACTGAGGATAAAGCCATGGCTTTGTCCTAGAAAGGCAAATGCTCTATCACTGAGATACACCCACTCTATTTACTAATTTTTAATTGAGCCTTTTTCGTCTTTATTGGCTTCAATGATCTTTTACATAGTCTACATGAAAGTTCTCTATCCGATTTATGATTGGCAAATATTTTAACATATCTTTAATAGCATTTCTGAATCACAGAAAGTTTACTTTAATGGGATTGGTTGTTCTATTTTGGCCCTTGTGGCTTTGGTAGTATATCTGCAAAGGCTTTTGACATGTTTCCTGAGTCACAGGTTTGTACCTGTCTTTCTTACAGGAGTCTTAGTGGCATTTCTGACTTTTAGATCTTTCTTACATCTTAAAGTTAACTTTCGTATATCCTGTGATAGAAGAGCCAAACCTCATTATTTTGCATGCATATAGGCAGCTTCCCCACTACCACTCACTGAAAACTCCATGTTTTTTACCTACTGATTCCCTGATACTCAAGTCAAAAAACCAGTTTGCTATAAATATGAGGGTTATCTCTATACTCTTATTTCTAATCCATTAATTTATATGTTGGTTTTGTGTTAAACTGTACTATTATTAGCTTTATAATAAGTTTTCAATTTTTAAAATCAAGAATTATGAACTCTCTAATTGCATTCTTCCTTTGAAAGATTACTTAATTATTCCAGGTCCTTTGAGTTTCTCCTGAATTTCCAGACCGCTTATTCAATGAACACAAAGGAGCCAGCTGGTGTTGTGATAGGAATTGCACTGAATCTGTGGTTCAAGTAGTACAGCATTTTCTTCTTAATAATATTAAGTCTTCCAACATTTAGTCATGGAATATATTTCTTTCTTTAGGTGTCTTCCATTTCTTTCAATACCATTTGTAGTCTCCAAATTAGGAACCAACATTTACTCACAAGCATTTTGTTCTTACAATGGAATTGATTTTTTCCTTTGTTTTATGTGTGTGAATACATGTTCATGCATGTAAGTTTGCACATGCAGGAACACAAACACATGTGTGTGCATACATGTCAAGCACAGAGTTGGATGTGTCAAGTGTCTTCTTCTATGTCTATTCACCTTATTTTTTCTTTATTTATTATTTTTTTGCAATGGGATTTCTAATTGAATCTAGAGCTCACTGATTCAGCAGGATTAGCTGTGTGGAGAACTTTAGGATCCTCTTGTCTCCAGCTCTCCAATGCTGGAGTTCCAGGCAAGTGCCACCATGCCTGGCTTTTTATGGAGCTGCTAGGGATCCACATCTGGATTCTCATGATTGATAAGCAAGTGCTAATCCTGAAATTCCCCAGAAAAAAAACAGTTTCACCCTTTTGGCCAAATTTAAGCAAGTTTTTATTAAAATTTTTAATACTGACCAAGATGGAGTCTGGTCAGGACCATCACCTGGAAACTTTCCAGGTAATTAGCCTCAACACTCGTGTTGGTACCCATAGGCCACCATACTTTCCCATGAGGCTTTGTTGTTGTTTTCCAAGACCTACAACTCCCAGAATCCCAGAAAGTTACCTGGTCCTTGGAAGTTACCAGGTAGGGATTATTGGTTAACTTCAGGTTACCAAGAGCAAACAAGTGCTCTTCTCAGCCCTCATCTCTCATTAATTTTGAGAGAAATCTATGTCTCTCCACATTACTTGTCAGGTTCCTGTTTTTCTTGGGTTTTAGCAGTTTTACTGTAATGTGCTTAAGGACGATTTCACTTTACTTCTGTAAAGTGCTCTAGGATCTGTGATCTAATAGTCTGTCAGTTTACAAATCTTCTTGGCCATTATTCTTGGAGGAGGTGGGAATGGGGGATGGGTTGGGGGGCAGGAGAAGGGAGGAGAGGAGGATCTGTGGTTGGTATGTAAGATGAATAGAAGATTTCTTAATAATAAAAAAAGAAAGAAAGAAAGCCAGCACATCTTCCCCCGATTCTCCTTTGCTGACTAAACATCTTGGACTTTACCCCAACACCTCCTTGTTTCATCTTCTGACTAATGTGTCGCTCATTTTAAACTTTTCTTTACTTTGCTCTGGCTGTTTTTTCTAATGTATCTTTCTTCAGCTAAGCTTAAATAACTATAAGCTTACTCGGTGTGTAAATTGGTTTATTCTGTTTTTAATCTTTAAAGAATGGCAGAAAAACCCAAGTTTACCTCTTATCTCTTTGAACATAACAGTGCTATTTAGAATATAGAAGCAGAGGCACAAAGGTCATTACAAATTGGACCAGCCTGGTCTATACAGTAAGTTCTAGACTAGGCAACCACAAACTAATGCCCTGTCTCAAAAAAAAAAAAAAAAGTCTATTTTTCTATTACCTGCTTGTTTTGATAGGTTACATTCATGTCAAGTTGTCTTTAACACTTGATCATTTATTTTTTTAATTCCTTGTCTGACATTGATTTGCAAGATAATTTTTTAAAAATAATTGGAGACCTGGACTGGTGCTCTCTTCCTTTAGAAAGTATTGTATTTGCTTTACCAGGCTTGGAACACACCAGCAGTCTACAGTTTCTTCACAATTTAAGACTAAATGTTTGGTCTTTTAAAGACTTACCTACCTGCTATGATCAACAGGCAAAGGTTGTATTTTAATGATGTATTGTCTATTGACGGAATCCCATTCATTATTTTCTGTTAAGTGGTTCCCTCCCATGAATGCATATGTTAAGTAATCTTCAAGCCTTATTAAAAACTTAACTTGTAGGAGCAATAATTGACAGCTGCCTGCACTGTTGAGAAATTTCTCAATCCCTCTCCTAGTACAGCCTCCCGTTGGTCATCGCGATTCAGGTATAAACTGTAGCATAGTTATGAGTTCTTACACTGCCCCGATTAAGCTCCTTAAATGCTTTCTCATACCAAGAATGTTCCAGTAAGTTAGATATCTTCCTGCTTGAAATGCTCTTCTATTGTGGGAAGGAGAAATTTGAGGATTCAGAACTGTCAGTCTGGCACGTTCATGAAGAGAAAACCACGAGGGGCTCCGGGGAGTCAGCTTTGTTCTCCAGTCCTGGGAGCTCAAGTCTCCACGAATGTGTCTCAGCACATGTGCGCATGCCTGCCTTCATCAGATGGAAGCCACACCTGCCCTTAAACCTCTGCACTCCAGATGGCTGCCAGTGATCCTAGCAGCCATGCTGAATTGGAAATGCAAAATGAAGCTGTTTAACAGCCCAGCTTTGATTGCTCTCAGTGGCTAGGTCTAATTCTCTTGTCACTGACTTTTTTTTTTTTTAGTTCCCAAATTTGTGTCTCTTATTTTACTAGCGGTACCAGTAAATCTAAACCTTTGTATTTCAGTAGATGTCTTAAAAGAGCACACAGAGTAGACTTGAAAAGGGGGAAAGAAAAAAGCCGCAAACACCAAGTGGTCGGATTATTCACAGGATAATCAGGAAACGGCAATCCCTTAAGGCAGTGGTTCTGAACCGTCCCAATGCTGTGATCCTTTAGTACAGCTCCTCATGCTGTGGTGACCCCCAGCCATAAAATTATTTCATTGCTACTGCGTAACTGTCATTTTGCTTCTGTTGTGAATCACAATGTAAATATCTGATATGCAGGACCCTGTTATTCGGCCCCTCTAACAGGGTCTTTCAATCCCCAAAGGCGTTGCAACCCACAAGTTGGGAACCACGACCCAAGGGAAACATTCTACAGGAACTGAACATCTGCAGTAGCCTCTAAAAACAGCTGTCAACCAGTGTGATTGACCCCGGAAAAGGAGGAAATGTTCCTAGGAACTGCTCACACACTCCTCCATACAGATCCTCTTTTAGCTTCATGTTCTAAGAAAGTTATTTTTCAAAGAAAACAAAATACATCTTCAAAGATCTATAATAGTTACATAAGAAAACCCAGGGTTATTATTGTAGCCCACTTATGGCTGGCACATAGACCCCCTAAAGCCTGTATTCTGTGGATGGACAATTCCTTCAGATTTAATTTGTTTTCTTTCCTTACATTCAGATCTTGATTTCTTGTGTGTTGTTGCAAAACCAGAACAGGACAACACCCAAATGAACAGGAACAGCAAAATTGAATATTTGGATATTTTCATTCTAATGGCATATGGCTCCCGGTTAGATGGATATGGAGGGTCAGTTTGTCATCCAGTTTTACATCTAGCATAGCTAGAGAAATTGTTACACTGGTTTCATAAATCAAGAAGTCACAGGCATCAGCCCCATCAATCCAGTCAATTTTAGGTTAAGTTTCTGAGTCCTGGAAATAGACTGGGTTTAGGTGTCAGCTTCAGGATCATTAGCCAAGGAAAGCAAGGGCTATCTTTATCTCAAGTCTTACTCTCTATTTTAAAGTGCTTGGCTCACACATGAATATGTATGTGTGAATCCATATATATATGGATGCTTGAAAATTCTATTTCCTTGGGCATGTTGTATACAACTCTAATTGACTAACTACCAGTAACAGTCACACTGCTGAGTTCCTTTTGAACTTTTTTGGTAGTCTAGATTATTCTGATTCTGTAGGTGACAAAATCCAAATCCTATTGTGTACTGTAATTAATTTCAACTTTTTTTTTTGTTTTGTTTTTGTTTTTTTGTTTTGTTTTGTTTTTTTCTGTTTTTCGAGACAGGGTTTCTCTGTGTAGCTTTGCGCCTCTCCTGGAACTAACTTGGTAGCCCAGGCTGGCCTCGAACTCACAGAGATCCGCCTGGCTCTGCCTCCCGAGTGCTGGGATTAAAGGCGTACGCCACCACCGCCCGGCCAATTAATTTCAACTTTAATGTATAAGCTATAACTTCCAGGGTAAATGAAGAAAAGTTTGACAGATTTTACCATCTTCTCAAACATCAGCGTGAAGAATCAGCATTCCTCTCTATACAGTCAGAACCAAACAGAAGTTCCAAGAGAACATTTGAAATACAATATGAGCTAAGCATTAGAGTGATGGGGCAAGCTCATCTGTTCCTCTGGGAAGCAGAGATCCTAGGGAACGCGAGGGAAAACAGTGTCCATAGCTGGAGCGAGAGTAGGGCTGAAGCACAACGGAGTCGGGGGGATTCTAAGCTACCCCCGTGTGGTAGGTAGGTAAGCAGGTAGGTAGAGGAGTTGGGAGAGTCAGCAGAACTAGAGGAGTGAATTAGGATGGAGGAAGTTTGGGGGTTGGCTTTTGCATACATGGACTTCGCACCATTGAGACGCACCCAGCCATCTGAGCACAAGGTAGCTGGGACTGTCACATGAGCCTGTAATGTAAAGAAGTCCCAGCTGCTACTGCTTATTTGGGATCCTTTGGCAGAGAGGCCATATTTGCAAGAATGAAGTAGAGGAAACTAGCAGAGGTCTGTCAAACCTTTGGCAGGAATGTTCGTGGGCAGAGAGGGAGAGGCCTCGAAGTATTACGGGAAGGGTGCAGTCAGAAATCTAGGTAGTTATTACTTCCCTCAGGGGGTTATTTCTGCTAGCTTCAAGACTGAGTCCTACTGTTTCAGTTAATGATAGAAGATGAAGAAAATAGCTAGGAGGAGGGGAGTTTGGTAAATATGGAGTAGGCCAAGGCAACTCAATGGACTGGGTGGAAATTACTTTTTGTTACCGTTGGCTTTCAAGCTTCTTTTTTACGAATGTTGATACAAACTCGGTTTATTTTTCCAGTGTTCTCGTCTTGAATAAATCTAGGTTGGCTAAATCTAGACAAATAGTCCCAGTTCTAATAAATTGTTACTATGTAACGTTTAGAGATATTCCAAGCCGTGTTTCAGACTAAATTATTAAAGCTGAGGTTATAATGGACTTTAAATGGAAAGTAATTAATTGCATACATTCATCTCAGCTATTGCTGTGTGATTTCTTTTTCTAATGGTCCTTGACTTCGAAGTCTTAAACATGAAGACGGCATGAATGGGATATGCATTTAGTTGAAACCATACATCAAAGTTTGAACTTTTATGTTTCCCTGGGTGAAGAGAGTAGGCGAAGTTTACTTATCTTGTCTTAGCTCCAGGCAGCAAGCAATCACAAGAGGAAATTACATAGTGTGTCCACTATAGCACCCTTGGTGGCTATGATGTTCACAATGTAATGTTCACTAAATTCATGTCTGTCCTGAGATATTTTTGGAGACACTCATTAAGGCACAATTCCACGGTAAGGGAGGAGCTGTGGACTTACACTTATTTCCATATTCCCCCAAAATGACTATAGTGCTGTGACTGGATTCTTCCATCTGAAAGTCCCTATGTTCTCCTGACTGTAAAACAAATTTCAACATCTTTTGCAGTCTTCAAAGCATCGTGGGTCCTAGCTACTATCCCCACTGTGCCATAGCTGTTATCCATGGCATCAACACCACAAAACATTTACAGAGCTTCTAAAAGGCAGGCACTCACTCATCTTCTTCCTGGCTAGTACAGTGTGGCAGAGAAGCCACATGAAAGGACAGTGAATGCTTGCAAGAGATGGCTAGTAAGCCAGAGCAGGTTTTCTTCAAATAGCCCCTCAAAGAAACAAAGCTGTCCTGTGTGAAAGAGAGTGGATCTTTCAGAACCATGGTCTAGGAGACTGTGGATCCGAGCCCACTAGCTAGCAAAGGCAGAGAAGATAAAATGTGCACAGACCACTAGAATTAGCAGAACAAGCTGGAGGCAGGTCCGGTCTTGTGAAACCCATGTGCAGATGCTGTTGGGTGACCATCTGGTCCAACCCCATGCCATCCTCTCCTTCTTTCTCTGTTGTCATGTTGGCCTCTTACTGTTTCTCAAACACAAACATACGAAGCCCACTCTAGACTACAGTGCTGGGATGTTTCCCACCATGTTAGGGTAAAGCTTTCTCCTTGGTATCACTTTGGTTTCTACTCTGCTCACATCCCTGAGACTCTTTGATCAATGACCCTCCCATACCACTGTGGCAATCACCATTTTATTTTCTTTCTAGCCAACTCCATTGCTTCAGGTCACTCATTGCTTTCTCCTCACTCAGCTGCAGAAGGCAAGACTGTCATCTTCTTCTGTAGTGACTCACACTTAGCACAGTGCCTAGCACTCAAGAAATATGAACCAAATAAATGGCGAATTGTAGCTAGAGTTTTCCTACCTGGCCCACAGTCAGGACAAATCTCTCTTACCTGCCAGTCCCACAGCTGCTCAGACCCATCCAAGTAAACACACAGAGACTCATATTGCTTACAAACTGCATGGCTGTGGCAGGCTTCTTGCTAATTGTTCTTATATCTTAAGTTAGCCCATTTCTATTAATCTATAAGTTGCCACATGGCTTGTGGCTTACCGGTATCTTAACATGTTGCTTCTCATCATGGCAGCTGGCAGCGTCTCTCTGCCTCAGCCTTCTACTTCCCAGCATTCTCTTCTCTGCTTGTGCCACCTATACTTCCTGTCTGGCTACTGGCCAATCAGCATTTTATTTATACAAAGCAATATCCACAGCAGTGAATGTAACTAGACACATCCCTCTCAGTCTGACCCTCCCTTGTGTCTCTTCAGCAGACTCATACTCTTCTCCACATTCTTTCCTTGCAAGGATTCTAAGCTAAAGTACTGACTATTCTAGCATGTCAGAAATAAACAATAAATAAATAAAGAGTCTTCCTTTACCAGAAATTGATTTTTATTTCAGTTGCTAGCTTGCTACTAAACCACACCAATTTCCCTCCTATCCTTACACCATCACACACAGAGTTACAAACCAATCAGCCATCAATTATTTATTTACTACAGTACTGTGTCCTAGTGTATCAATCAGCTTTGGTCACTAAGACAAACACCTGAGAAAACTCAACTAACAAGAAAAGATTAGTTTTGGCTCACAGCTTTGGCAGTTTCAGCTGATGGCCAGCTACTTGCATTCAGGCTTGTTGTACAGGTGCTGGTGAGCAAAACTGGGGAGCAAATTGCCACCCTCATAGCTTGACATTAGAGATGGACAGGAAGAGATAGGGCACACAGTACTCTTCAAGAGTACATGCCCAATAATCTAAGATTTCCCAGTGGCCTCCACTTCTTAAGGGCACTCCCCTACTTCCCAGAAGCATCACAAGCTAGCAATCAAGCACCATTCAAAATACAAACTGTCATATAGAACTTTGAGAATACGGAGGTGAAGTGCAAAGACTTCATTTTTCTGTTTCATAGGGTGCTTACAGTTCAGATAAGGCATTAAACATATAAAATCCAGAGAATAGTGTAAAACTTCACCTCCTTATCCCAAAAGTTCCATGAGACAACAACTGTGAGGCAGAGAATGAGCAAGGGAGAGAGAGAGAGAGAGAGAGAGAGAGAGAGAGAGAGAGAGAGAGTGAGAGGTGGGTTTTAAACTTCAAAACTGGCTCCCAGTGACACAGTTCCTAGGCCACAGGTCCTAATCCTTCCCAACTCAAAACCAAGCATTCAAATATATGAGCCTATGGGGCCGTTCTCATTCAAACCACGCACCACTAGAGATAGATCTAGGGGTCAGTCTGCTAAGAGAGAAAAGCATTTCAGGCAAATTGAATAGGCTTAAGAAGAGCAACCATAGCTTGCCTGTTGATTTTGAGGAGGCTGGATAAAAGAGAGTTTATGTTGGGTGGAAGCAGAAGTAAGGTTGGCTAGCATCATTGAACATATGGGACACTCAACAGAAGCATTGTTGTCTGAGAAGAAGCATTGAAATTCTATGTGCAGTCATCTTTCTCCCCACATCCCAATCTGTAGAGAAGATAAAGACTTCCATTGTTGACTAATACCTTCCAGAATGTCTTCTACAAAGCTCTCTGAAGGGATGTTCAGAATAGTGCTAAAACTTCAAGTTGAAATCTTTAGCATTTATATGTGTGGGTTGTTTTTTTATAATGCCCTTCTGCTATTTTTGACTGAAATAATTTGGTTTGGAGGAGTGAGAAAAAAGATCTTTAGTGAGTGGCTTTCTGACCATGAATGGATCTTTGTGCTATCTCATCTTAAGAAACTTACTTTCTCGGCTATCAGCTACAGCTTCTGGGTTCTCTCAGGGTTTGCAATAAACCTTTATTATATGCACTCTGGACATACATGGTTTAATTTGATACTATTAACTTAAAGATTATTTCGATTTCCCCATCTTTCTCAATGTTGAAGGAAAGAAGAAAATTTGTAGAGTATGTATTCCAGATCAGTTAGTACAGACCGAATACATTTACTCATAGGTCTCCATGGATCAACAAAACAAAGCTATCTTTCCATCATGTCATGGCAGAAGTCCTGCTTCACACAGTTTCTCAGGTCCCAGCTGACAGAGTGCCATCAATTACAACTCAAGCATCTAGAACATATGATCTCTTTGACCCCTCGCTAGGGAAGGGAAGCATGAAAATCCCACCCTGGATATTGTGTGCTTTCACACATTGGGAAGACGTGGTCTCAAATGCCACATAACTGAAGAAATGTAGCCTCCCATGAACACAGAGTGGGGAGCAGAGCCAGATTCTGGGAAACACGGTTGAGGTCCACTATTACCTGACATGAAGGCAATATGCTTCATGTTTTCTGTAAGTATCCGTGAAAAGTTTAGGAATTAATAATATTAAAAGAATAAAAGAGAAAAATGCATAGGAAGAATTCCATGTGAAGTCTGAGAAGGAGATTCCGTGATGAATTAGCAAGCCAAGAATGTTGACTACCAAGGATTGTGGGCACCATTATAAGCCAGGGGAGAGGCATGAAAGTTTTTCCTTCAGAGCCGACAGAGGAGCAAGACACTGTGGTCCGTTCTTGTAATCCAAGCACTGAAAAAGCTCAGACAGGAAGATTGAGATTTTGAGACGAATCTCAGTTACATAGTGAATCCCATGCCAACCTGGGCTACACAGCAAGACTCTCTCTGTCTCTGTCTCTTTCTCTCTCTCTCTCTCTCTCTCTCTCTCTCTCTCTCTCTCTCTCTCACACACACACACACACACACACACACACACACACACACACACACACAGAGAAAGGAAAAAGAAATAATAAAGCAATATGTTCACTATTTGCAAATCAAAAGGAAGGAAGGAGAGAGAGAGAGGGAAGGAAGGAGAGAGAGAGAGAGGCAGTAGGATGGTAGAAAACCACAGAATTTGCAGAATTTGTTAACAGATAAATATCTTTGGGTCTGCATCTCAGTTCTGGTTTACACTGTAGCTATGAGACAAATTAGCTGACATTTCAGTCCTTCAATGACGGTTTTGATCAGACTTCTTGTTAGTGTGCAGTCTGTACTATTGTCCCTCCTTGATGCTACTGTATAAAAACTATTATTAAGGTGGTTTTTTTGAGGAAAGGCATTGTTAGTCCTAATTTTGCCTCTTGTGCTTCATCCAGTCATAAGCATCTGATAATGCTTATTGAGAGAAAGCTCACCTTTGCAGCAGCCATCTTTTGCAATCACAGCTCAGGAGATAGTGAGGTTGATAATGATACCAAGGTACCTTGCATAATTATAGAAAAAAAGCATAACTACAAGAAATACTTTTACAAATTCTCAGGGTGATTTAATCTGTCAGTTTACTGAATCATAGGTATTATTTGAAGCGGGTAAGGCCAAAAGCACTGGGCCATGCCTTAAGCAAACAAAGAGCTCTGACATGCGCAGTAGCATACTGACATCCAGAGGACCCCTGAAACCGAACCCCCAAGATGACCATTGCTGACATATGACCCAGAGCCAACCAGGAAACACCATGGCAGCTGGAAGCAGAGCCCACCAAAAAGTACACACATAAATACCTCAGTCCTTTGTTTAATAAACAAGATTGCTTACAATCTACCAGAGCCTGTGCTGTTGGTTCTGCATCTATTCACTTCCTGCTTCCAGGATCAGAGACAGTGAGACCCCAGCTGCAGAGCCAGCAACATTTATTAACTGTGGTATTAATTTCATAAAGCTGAAAGAACAAAGTACCACAAATAGGGAAGCTTAACACCGAAATGTATTCTCCCCCAAATCTGGTCACTAGACAACAAAGTTCCAGCTGTCAGCAGTTTGGTTCCACTGTGAGATCTCTTTCATGCCTCTCCTCTTTAGCCAAAGGCACTAATGATCCTTGACACTCATCATTCTTGGCTTGATGACACATCACTTGTCTTGGCCTTAACCTTAGCACGATGTTCCTGCTATGTGTACTTCTCCTCTCGTCTATTATTATGCCAGACAAGCTGGATTGTAGCCCATTCCAATGATCTCATTTTAAGTTGACTGTATCTGCAAAGACCTAAGATCAAAATAAGGCCCCTCACAAGTACTCAGAGTTAGGTCTTCAACACACATTGAAGGGGGACAATTTAACCCAGATCAACTCTGGATAGTATTTTTTTAATGTTTTCACTAATGTTGTTGATATTAATAGACTTGAACTTTTTAAAAAATCTGATTTCTACTTGTCTTAAAAATCACACCCCCCACCCCCACCTCCCCAGAGTAAGCTGGTGAATTAGAAGCTGTCTTCATAATGCAGTAAATCAGAAGAGGCAGGCTAATAAAAAGAGGACTCCATGTCAAAAGCTTCAAACAAAAACAAAATAAAAATGAGCAAAGGTTTTTAATGAATATTTCTAAATGTTTTCACAATTTTCTCCAAGATAAAAGCTTCCATCATGAAGAGAAGCTCATTAAGGTACATGATGTGTTTTTTTTTTTTAAGATTTATTTATTTATTATGTATACAGTGTTCTGTCTGCATGTATGCCTGTAGGCCAGAAGAGGGTGTCAGATCTCATTACAGATGGTTGTGAGCCACCATGTGGTTGCTAGCAATTGAACTCAGGACCTCTGGAAGATCAGCCAGTGCTCTTAACCACTGAGCCATCTCTCCAGCTCCCACATGATGTTCTTAAAGGAAGTGAAATATCCCATCCTACCTAGAAGGTCCTTAAGTTCAGAAATCAAACAACAAAAAACTTCAGGAAGTCCCTGAAACTGACCAAATTCACTAGGCTTCTCCTTCCCTAAGAATATATAAGCTGTAAGGACTGCCCAGAGACACTCTCAGACCAGACAAGTCACCAGGCTCAGACAAATTAAGCTTCCTGGAAAAGATACTTCCTTCAACCTGTTGAGCTGCCTGAAAATTGTCATGCAATTGTCTTAGAGTCATTTCTCTTTCTGTAAGTGTCTGCTCACCCATACTCCTGAAAGTAGCCAAAATAACCTCATTGGTTCACCAAGATGGACTTTGGTCTGCTGTTGGTTCCCAATCTGGGTAAACAGACGTTTGTTCATGTCTCCCCAGGAATAGTGTCACATAACACTTAAAGTGGCCAACAGACATTAGAAGATACTCAATATCACTAATCATTTGGTAAAGGTGTGTCATAACCACAAGTAGAAATTATCTGACACAAGTTAGCTCCAATTACATTTTAAGTTCCAGACCATCTTAGACTACACAGTGGGAACTTGTCAAACAAAACAAAACATGTAGCCAACTTCAAGAAAACTACATCTAATAGATTTTTTTTATTCTTTTGTTTTGATTCTTTTAGCTTTGATTCTTTGCTCACTTTCCATCTTGTGTCCTTTAAAGATGATATCTCTGTGGTTGACACTAGAGTTATATAAAATACCTAAAGTTATAATAATTTATATTAATAATATATTAGTTATGTATAAGGCCTGTCCTTCACATGTCCCTCTATTTTATAAGTGTCACAAAGTACATCCTTTGTAATCGGTATCTATTAAGATTATTTTAGAGTTGTTTCTTATATTCTGTACCTAGATCTGTTTGGGGCCAGTACAACATTACAGGATTCTGTATTTATCTGTATATTCTCTTTGGCAGGAAATTTTCTAATTTAATATGGTTTGAGTTTTTTATCTAACACCCTTTCATTTCAAATTGAAGAACTTACGTTGGTAAGTTTTCTAAGGCAGTTCTAGAGATGAATTTTATCAGCCTTTGTCTACTTAAAAAAAGTCACTATTTCCACTATTTTTAAGGATAAGTGTTCTGCAAAGTATTCTCATGTAACATTTCTTTCTCTAAGCACTTTAAGAATGCCATCCCATTTTGCTGACCTGTAATGTTTTCTAATAAATCTATTTTTACTCTTATAAGACATGTCTCATGGGCAGTGGAATATTTTTTTCTTGCTGCTTTCAAAATTATCTCTTTCATTATCTTTATTTTTTTAACCTCTTTTGTATATTGTATCTAGAGAGATTCATCAAAATTGTTCCTGAATGTCCTGCCTCACATTTGGGGAGTTTTCAGCCATTACCTGTAGCTGAAGTTTTCCTGTATCCCAGCCTGCCAGCAGTTGGGACAAATCTCTCCCACTCGCATCCCCTAAGTAAACACACAGAGACTTATATTACTTATAAACTGTATGGCCGTGGCAGACTTCTTGCTATCTGTTCTTATATCTTAAATTAACCCATTTCTATAAATCTATACCTTGCCACATGGCTCGGGGCTTACCGGTATCTTACATCATGCTTCTCCTCGTGGCAACTGGCCTTGTCTTCTGACCCAGCCTTCTTCTCCCCAGCATTCTCCTCTCTCTTGTCCCATCTACACAATACTTCCTGCCTGGCTACTGGCCAATCAGCGTTTTATTTATCAATCAATCATAGCAACATGTATTCACAGCATACAGGACATCCCACAGCAGTTATCTTCTCAGATGAGTGCTCTCTCCCTCTCTGTCCTCTTGTCGCTCTGGAACTCCTGTATCTTGTTTTCTAGTTTGGTGATCACCCCAAATCCCTAAATCCCTTTGATTTTTATCACATTCTCATTCCTTTGCTATTGTTGCTCCTTTAGTAATTTGAAATGATATTTTACTAAGTTCCTTAAATCTTTTTTTTTCTATTTGATGAAGTCTGCGTTGAAAAATTCAGTTTATTTTGTTACTTGACTCTAAAATTACTGGAAGTCTGTGCTTTTGCCTGGTTTCTGACTGTAATGTTCTAACTCTGTGTTGCTTCTTTGATTGTTTGTTTTTCTTCTTCTGTGGCCTGATGTGCTATTTTAAAACAAGGGTTTCTGTTTCTTTACAATTAGTCTTCAAATATTTGTTTTAATTCCTTGTTTCTTTATGTATCTTATTTTTTGTTGGTGGTGATGATAATTTTTGCATTTATAGGCTGACATTGTTCAGGGGAAAGCCTTCACCAATCAGTGAGGATAAAGATTCTCATAGCTCCAAAAACCTTGACTAGAATATTTCTCTTGACTTTTGCATATAAGTTTCCAATGCTGACTTCTTCTTCTTCAGGAATTCATAATCTTCCACTCCCACTGGTGTCTAATGTCTCTCTTAAGCACTGTAGGATCTCTGGCAATTCCATAGTTTGTTGAGACCTCTCTTGTTGTTGGGTCCCCCAGATATCAAAAGTGTTATGGGTCCCATGTCAGTATTCATATTAGTAAAGACATAAACAGTCTCTCTGGCATCTTCCCCCAATTTGGAACATTGAATATATACATTCTCTTCTCTCCAAAAGGTGGATAACAAATACTGGACCTAATGGCATTTGTTTTATTTTTTTTCTCCAATTTTTTATTAGTGTATAGAAATTGTACTAACTAATGGATTTCATTATGACATGTTCATACATGCATATCACATACTTTGGCCACAATAACTCCTCTATTATCCTTTCTCAGTCTCTTTTTAAAATAATTTTGATTTATTATTTGAAAATACATATATTTATATATCATATTTTTATTATTTCTATACTCTACTACCTCTCTCCATTTCCCCCAAGTGCACCCTACCCCACCTTCCTCCCAAATTCAAATCCTCTTCTTTATTTAAAAAGAAAATGGCTTCTCTTCCTCCTGTCCACGTAGCTGTTCTTGACTTTGTGACCTCGGTGCTTGCTTATTATTCCAGCTTCCTGGCTTATTTCTGGCATCATCATCAAGGATTTGAGGACTGTCTGCTGTTTCAAAGCCAGTGTTTTTGTGGGAGAGCAAGGTTAGGGGCTTCCTGTAGTGACATCATCCTGGCATTACTTCTAATACTATTAAAAGTAATAACAGACCAGTTTAAAGAACATACAAAGAGGATTTATAAACAAGAAGAGAGATTTCTTGAAGAGACTCATAAAATGAGGGCAAAAGTTAATTATTTCTCAATGTTGCTTTTTGTTTATTACTAAAATAGAAACATAGAAACATATCATTTGATAATAATGAACTTTAAAGCCGAGAAGCAATAACAGATTTCTAGATCATGTGTTAGCCAGTTTCTGTCACTTTACCAAGATCGTCTGAGACTGTTTGTTTATAAAGACAAAAGGTGATTGTGGAGGTGGGGGGACTCACAATTTGGAAGTTCATGTCCATGATTAATTGGCCTGTGGCTTTGAGCCTGTGGCAGTACCTCACATAAAGAGTGGACAGCAGACTAAAACTGCTCACACCTCCTTGGTATAACTCCATCTTGTAAGTGTGTTCAGAGGAGCAGGAAGAAGTCATATCTGTCCCACTTCACTCACACCAAAGTACATGCCTCCCCTTCATGAAAGACTCAATGGACATGGCGTGCACTCTCGGAGGCCTCAGGACTATCTTTTGATCGTGAACTTAAGGCTGGCAAATATTTTCACTTTAAGGTCGGTAATGATGGAAATGAGCACCAGTAATTGTCAAGAATGGTTTAAGGACATTTGGTTGAGGACATAAAAAGTTTAAAGATGAGGAAAAAATGGGGAATTGCACATCCTTGAGGCAGAAGCAGTAAATTTCGTATGAAGACAATCCAATTGTCTGGTTAAAATAACACTGGCGATGGTGACGATCTGCCCAATCAATAGTTCCCGTTAGGGGTTTTGAAGTGGCAATGCCTGTGATCTTCAGGTTGAGTGTTGTTCAGGGCCTGTGTATATTAGTGGACAGCACCTAGTCACTGTGGAGGAAGATGTCAGTCCGAAGATGAAGAGGAGGAGGATGCAGAACTTTTAAGAATGTCAGGGAAGCAATCTGCCCCTAAAAGTGGTAACAAGTTTCCACAGAAAAGAGAAAAACTTATTGAAGATGATGATAACATTGACAAAGATGATGATGATGATTAGGAGGAAGATGATGGTTGTGATGATTTTGATAATGAGGAAATGAAAAGTTCTAATGAAGAATTCTGTATGAGATGCTCTAGTTTAAAAAGGGGGGGGCACAAAAAACAAACCTAAATACTAAGATCAAAAAGTCAAGATTTCTAAAAAAAAAAAAAAAACGTAAAAACCCTTGAAACGCCAAAAGGACCAAGTTCTGCAGAAGACATTAAGGCAAAAATGCAAACAAGTGTAAAGAAAAGTGATTCCCTTCCCAAGGTGGAAGCCAGGTTCATTAATTCTGTGCATAACTGCTTCCTGATGATGGACCAGGAGGCTACTCAAGATCTCTGGCAGTGGAAGAATTTTCTTTAAGAAAATAGTTTAAACAGTTTGAAATATTCCATTTTATTTCATTGCTGTAGGAGGTGACATCTGGCTGTCTTTTTTATACCATGAAGTGAAGACTTTCCATACTGTGTTGGATAAATGCTATCCAGATTCCAGTGTCAAAGATGTGCTGTCTAGATGCCTGTTCTGCAAAGGTGGAAATATACCCTTTGTTTGACTTTTTTTTTCTTTTGTTTTTTCAAGACAGGGTTTCTCTGTGTAGCCCTGGCTAATCCTGGAACTTGCTTTGTAGACCAGGCTGGCTTCGAACTCACAGAAATCTGCCTGCTGCCTCTACCTCCTGAGTGCTGGGATTAAAAGTGCATGCCACCACAGCCCTGCTTGATTTTAAATACATATGGAGTATTATGATAGGTCAGAGTAACAGTGGCTGTGAGATGTGAGATGTGGGGTGCAAAATATACAAGTGAAATAAACTCAGTATGTTGTTGAACTGAAACAAAACCAAAGCTGCACACCTTGTAGCAAAGAATCAAAAGAAAAGAAAGGAAAGACCATGATTCCACAATTCCCCTTGAAGGCATGTCCTCGATGATCTAAACACCTCCCAATGATCAGGACTTCCTCAAGATTCTAACCCATCATGCTATCACTACCCTAAGTCCCAGGTCCTTAACATAAGCACACTTAGAGAACATTAAATTCCCAAACTAGAGTAGACTGAAAGGTCATGAAGATCTGTTCTTCTGTCACTAGAGCTTACATGTTCACGATCTTCCACAAAATCTGATCCTTTTACCAAGGCTGTGCCTCCTCTCCCTGAGTAAAACGGCACTGTTTCCCAGTCACTTGGACCACAGACATCCCTGCATCTCTCCTCCTTTGCTTTTAAATCAGATGTGATCAGGAAGCTGTGGAGGCCCACGAAGGTTTCCTAGTGGGATCTGAGCTTGCTTTATTCATCAGAACTGCATTAAAGGATTGCTTGACCACATTCATGGTTACCAAATGTTCAGAAGGGTCTGCACTTGGCTGTGCTAGGGGGAGGTCTTTTGCTCCACCCCTTGGCACTCCTTTAAAAAGCCCTTTAGAAGAGACAAAAGGGGTTGGTGGATAAGGATCCAGGCCCTCCAGAGCTATCCTGTGCTTCTATCTGTCTCTCTCCCCTCTGTCCCTCTATATAAATATTTCTCACTTCTCCCTCCTCAAAAGTACCCTGGGATAAAAGTGGGAGCAGGTTTCCCACAGGAACCTACCCTGGTTTGGGGGTTTTGTTTGTTTTGGGGGGGTTGTTGTTGTTGTTGTTTCTCTGTATATCACTGGCTGTCCTGGAACTCACTCTGTAGACCAGGTTGGCTTTGAACTCAGAGATCCCCTTGCCTCTGCTCCTGAGTGCTGGGATCCAAGGCATGCACCACCACTGCCCAGCTCTCCTTTTACTCAGCCTCACTGTCCAGGCATTGCTGAAGTCCTCTTCACCACAGACCTTTCCTATAGCTCAATTATGTATGCTTAGATGGCTGCGTTGAAGACGCTCAGGCCCTGATCATCTACTACTTGGACTTCTGCTCTTCTTAGAACTTGCTCTTTGTGCTGCAAGACTCTCCCAGTGTGCGATCTCTTTCCCACACCTACACTAAGTCCATTTACACTTGTGTATCATATATAGGACAGTCTTGGTACTCAGGTGTATTTTGAACTCCCTTTTCATCTTCTGTTACCCGTCCTTCAAAGCCATCCTTTTTCCTCTGTCAAGTCTTCTTAGTTGAGTTCCTTTACTTTCTTCTTTGTTCTGTCTTTGACTCAATTCACTTGATCTTCATCAATTAATCCACAGTATCCACAGCTTGGAAAGTTGTGAGCAATCTCAGAAGCGGTGAGACAGAATTTCAGCCCTACTCCCTACCTATTCAATCACAACCTATGATTTAAAGAGATTCCCCAGGACAGGTGGTGGTGGTGCACACCTTTAATCCCAGCACTCGGGAGGCAGAGGCAGGTGGATCTCTGTGAGTTCGAGGCCAGCCTGGTCTACAGAGTGAGTTCCAGAAAAGGCACAAAGCTACACAGAGAAACCCTGTCTCGAAAAACCAAAAACATAAAAATAAATAAATAAATAAATAAATAAATAAATAAATAAATAAATAAATAAATAAATAAAAATTAAAAATAAAAAAATAAAGAGATCCCCAGCTGGTTCCTGAGCACATAAAATGAATAGGATTGTAATTAGTAGAGTGATCAAAATTTGAAGATGTTATCTTTTAAAATCAGTTCTGAGTTCCTCTACAAGAGGTCCACTTCTTTTCTTTTTGATTATGCTCAACATGGTATCAGGTTATTCTAAGTACTAATATAAGCTAAGTCAGTGAAAGAGAAAGGGGGAGCACGTTGTTGAGTGATCCCCTAAGCCTAAGTAGGACTCCATGGATATCTCCATGGTCATAGGCTTTTCTGCCACTATGCTATGTGTTTTTCTTTTATACTTGTAAATGTCTTTCTTTTCCATTTCTGGACCTGAGAAATACTGATTAATACAGTTACAAGGATATTTTAAGCAGAAAAAGAAAAGAGAAGAAAAGCGACTCTAGAGCATGGAGTTTTCTCCTGACACTTGGTCAAATGTCTTTCTGTTTGGTCGTTTGGCCTCTGTCAGAAGAACAGATATGGCAGCGGGATCAGCATCTGTCCCTGGTGCATGAGCTGGCTTTCTGGATCCCATTACCTATGGTCGGACACCTTGCTCACCCTTGAAAAAGCAGGGAGGGGCTTGGTTCTGTCTCAACTGAATGTACAAGGCTTAGCTGTCCCACCATGGGAGAACTTACCCTGTTGGAGGAGGAGGGATAGCAGGGAAAGCAGGGAGCAGAAAGAAGGATGAGAGGGAGATCTTTGGTTGGTATGTAAAATGAATTTTTAGATAAAGAACAAATAAGATACACAGTCAATGAACTTCTGTTCTCAGGGTTCAAATCTTAAGGATCCCCTGCCTTGGTGAATGAAAATATATTTGTATTTCACAGTGTGTTTCAGTCTAGTCCCATTTTAACAGACCAATAAGCCAAGATTTTTGAAATTTCATTTCAAAGTAAAATAAACAGTGACAGTAACTATAAAAGAAAGAGAGAGAGAGAGAGAGAGAGAGAGAGAGGAAGAAAGAAAGCAAGAAAGAAAGGGAGAAAGGAAGAGAAGAGAAGAAAAGGAAGGAAGGAAAGGAAGAAAGAAAAAAGGTAAGAAATAATTATGTGTTCAACTTATCAATTTCATTTTTCCCAAAAATAGTGCAATAGTTAACTCCTATCACTAAATATATTTTATAGTATATCTATGTAAATATGTGATATATGTGATATATGTTTAAAATTTACCATCTTACATAATATTTATATTCCAAATTCTTCATTTACATAAATATTGATAATATGTTTGAGTATTTCAAGGAGAAAACATTTTCTCAAAATTCCTCACAAGCCAGGCAGTGATGGCACACGCCTTTAATCCCAGCACTTGAGAGGCAGGCGGATCACAGTGAGTCCAAGGCCAGCCTGGTCTACAAATCCAGTTCCAGGACAGCCAGGAATGTTACACAAGAGAAACTCTTGTCTTGAAAAACAAACAAAAAAAACCAGAACAAAAAACAAAACAACAACAAAAATTCCTCACAAATATTTTTTGCTTTGCTCTTTCTGGGTTTTAAAATAACAGCTTTGCCATATCATGTGTGACTCATTTATCTATAGTTCATTCATTTACTAAGTGTGCACCAAGATAGATTCTAAAATGAGAAAATTTTTCCTTCAAGAATCTTGAGGAGGGGCTGGCAAGATGGTTTAGCTAGGAGAAGCGCTTGCTGCAAAGCCTGAGGACCTGAGTTCAATCCCTGGAACCAACACTGTGGATAGAAAGAACAGACTCCCACAGGTTCTGTGACTCCCATGTATATCCTGGCTTACTCACACACACACACACACACACACACACACACACACACACACACACACGAATAAATAATAATCTTTTAATATAGAAAAATGAGTGGATGAGACAAAGAAGTTAGCAGATATGACTGACTTGTCCCCACATCTGGCTCTTACTCTTTTCTGAATGTTTTTAGTTCCCTTTAATCTCATATTGAAATCTTAATGCTCAAAGTTCTGTTATTAGGAAGCACTGCCCTTGGAAAATGACTATATGATGAGCATGAAACCACCGTGAATGTCATTTGAGCCCTAACAATAAGGCACTATCTGTGAGCCAGGATTCAGGCCTCCAAGAGACAATGAGTCTGCTAGTGTCTTGATCTTGAATGCTGCAGCCTCCAGAGCAGTGAGAAACAATACTTGTCTGTTTTCAATCCATCCAGTTTGTGGTGTCTCAACTTAACCCTATGAATGCACTAAGAGCACACTAATGGACATCTAGTAAAAGGACTTCCCCTGGTTTGAGACTCAAAAAAGCCTTTGCAGAGGAGAAGACCATGAAGCTAAAGAATGAGTGAGTTTTGATCACACTGTGGCAGACAGGATACTCATGACAGAAAAGAGTGTGTTAGAGACCTGGACAAGTAGTTCTGTCAGATACACAAGAGCTTGGCTGGTGCTCTACAGACAGTGACCTGAAATACGATGAAGGTTAAGTAAGAGGAGAAAGGAGACATGGCTCAATAATTAAGAGCACTTGCTGCTATTGCAGAGGACCATGGTTCAGCTGTCAACCCAAATGTGGGGCTCACAGTAGCCTGTACTTCAAGCCCCAGGGGGTCTGATTCCCTTCTTCAGCTTCTGCAGGTACCTGGCATGCATGCAGTGCACATACATGCACACACTTACCCATACACATACAATAAACCTTTTTTAATGGAGAGAGACAGGACAGCAGAATAGAAGATGCTATGAAGTGTGGAGTGCTCTCTGGAGGAATGTGGACTACATTCTACATAGTAATATTTATGTAATAATTATGTCACATTTTTCTAGGTTTACTGTGGAGTCTTCAGTTTTCTTACATGGTCTCTACTTTTACAACCACTCATATATTCTAGGTGTTGGTCCTAAGATTAAAGATGATAAAACTGAACATGGAGAAGAAAACACTTGGCTGGAGTTGCACAGTTAGGTGGCCATGGCTAGATTCCTAAAGGCAACGGGAATTGCATGATGTAATGTTTGTTTTGTAAATGTCAAGTCTGGCTCAAGTACGAGGCAAGAATTTGAAAAGGCATTTCAATAATCCAAATGAAACAGGCTGAAGGTCTGAACTAAGTTGAAACAGCTGAGAAGGAAGGAAGAGGTGAAAAGAAACTTAAGGGACTGGGAAAGGAGTTAGTGATGGGTAGAGTAAAGTTCCAAAGCCATGATGGGCTTCTTCAAGCACAACCCGTGACCCAGATGTAGGATGTAGATAATCAAATGCGACTTTGGAGTGATTTTTTTTCAAAGAATAAAGCAAAGTTGTTGGAATATGTACTATGAAACAAAATTCACAGAAACCCTGAAAAGCAGTAGAAGATAGCAAATGGATGAAAGGGTCTCTATTAAAATGACATGACAATCACTTCTGCAGTAGGAAGACTGTCCCTCAGAGGTTGGTGTAACGGTATCTTCAAAGTTACTTGTACTTTTCAAGCACGTTTATCACACTAGGCTGATCTTGACCCTGGTTGATAGAGGGCACTGAAACAGTTCTTTCCAAAAATCTATTATGGGCTCACTGGTTTATACTCTGGATCTAGGCTCTCACACCCTAGTTTCTCCCCTAGCAAATAGATATAATAACAGCCTGTGGTGTCAAATGACATATATGTTAACTCACAACTGCGGTGCTGTTTTTTTTTTATGAATGATCTTTTGAGAAAAAATTAGTTTTTATTTTTTATTGAAAATAGATTTTTGTACAGTATATTCAGATTATGGTTTCCCTGCCCCCAACTCCTCCCAGATCCTCCCCACATCCCCACCCATCCAAATCCACCCATCTTCCTGCACTCTCTCATTAGAAAACACACAGGTGTCAAAAAAGAACAAAAGATAATAAAAGAAACAAATGAACAGGAAAAAATAGATCCAAAGAAAAGGTGCAAGAATCACTTACAAATGCAGAGACACATTTGCCATACAGAAATCTCATAAAGATAAAATTAAAGACCATCATATATAAGCAAAAGAACTGTAAGGAGAAAAAAAAACACAGACTGAGCATTATGAGTAAACAAAAAAACAAAATAAAACAAAAAACAACAAGCAAATTCCAAAACACCATTGAGTTCATTTTGTGTTGACCATCTACATCTACTGCTAGGCATGTGGCCCTTTGAGTATGGTTTGTATACCCAGTGAGATTTCATTAGAGAAAACTAATTGAGAAAAAAATAAATACAGGATGAGTCTGCATTTATGATCATCTTTATTTTTTCCCTCTATCAGTTTATTAAGTTGGTCATTTTCCTGGCCCCTGAAGCTAGGACAATCTTCTAAAGTCATAGTGCACCATGAGAAAACTAAACCCTTTCAAACAACTTTCTTACACTTACGAAATTTGCCCATGATCAATTTGCAATAAATCTTCAGCTATCCAATAATCCTGAATTGTATCTGAGAGTTAACACACAGCTACTGACTGTTAGTTGCCATCATTTTAGGAACTAGCGTAACTGATTGAAAAGCAAATTCTGAGTGTGTGCTGCTGTGTAAACACCCCTGAAACCACAGTACTAGTCCCTCAGAATATTTGGGGTGGTCAGTTGAACCATGAGCTTCACTGAATGAAGTTCTGTTTTGATCTACTGTTGGTTTGAGAAGATTGGAAAACACCCCAGTGGTCAAAACCATCACCTCTTTGGGAATTTCCCTTTAACACAGACACGACTCAGGAGACTTAAATAAAACCCGAAGTTCTTGCTGAATGTCTGTTACTGTATGAACAGTCTGTTGTATGAGTTCTCTGTCATAATCCTGTTTGGAAAATTTGGATCCATTATGCAGCAAACTGCATAGCAAACGGCGGAAGTTTTGGCAAAACATAGTTTTGTCCAAAAGGCAAGCATTCTCCCCTGAATTCGTGAAACACAGCTTTGTTTTGAAAGTGCTCTGTCATTTATGTAAGAGGTCTGTGGAGGCTACTCAAACTGAAATCTTTAAAGATTTGGTCCTCGGTCAGTATTGGTCACCAAAAGATTGGCTCAGGGAGTTCCCCATAAACATCTCCCCCATAATGGAGACATTGTGAATAGGAATGGCAGCCAACCCATGAATCATACCACCTCTCCCTCCAAGAATATTTGTGGTCTTTTCCAGGAGAGAGGAAAGACCCTGTGTTGGCTTGGAAAGGTTGGATCATCCTCAGAGGCAACAATTAGGCTGCTAGAGGAATGGCCCAGATGAGAGGAACGAAGCAGAAAGTCCAAAATTAATTCAGAAGGAACCTTGGAACTAAGTTTCTCTTGAAAAGATTTTTTTTTAACCCAGGGCCTTCAATTGATGGGCAAGCATCCTACCAGGGAGCTCCACCCTAAACCCTTAGAAAAAGTTTTCTGTACCAAACATCTACATGCCCCTAAGAAGACTGAGATCACTATTCTCTAGTCTGTGAGCTGTTCCCTGATAGCCAAACTGCTGGGGTTGAAGAAGGAAAAATAAAAACAGGTTTAAAAGAAAATCCAAATTTCCACTCTTGTTTGATTAAAAAAAAAATAGAGGCATAACCAACCATTCAAAGAGATGTCTATTTTTTCCAGTAATCTTTGGGCACACATACCCATTGAAACATATACTGAGACTTTAAAATTTTTAAGTTCACCAATTTTGTTCATTAAGAGTTTCTCTAAAGTCTGAAAGTCAACACATGGGACTTCATGAAACTAAAAAATCTTCTGTATTAAAAAGGAAACTGTTCATTGAATTAAGAGGCACCCTACAGAACGGAAGAATCCTTTCCAGCTATACATTTGACAGGGGATTAGTGTCTAGAACATACAACATACGAGGAAGTTACAAAACAAACAAACAATTTAATATCAAGAAAACAAACAGCTCAAAGGGTGGGCTACATAACTGACCGGAGTTCGCAGAAGAATTCTCAGAAATATTGTTTAAAGTCTTCATTTTTAGTTGTCAAGGAAATGGAAGTTAAGACTACTTTAAGATTTCATCTTACCCCAATTAGAATATCGAAAACTAAGAAATGAAAGACAAAAAATAAAATGCTGGCAAGGATTGGGAAAGCAGAACCCTCAAACAAACTGAAGCAACCACTGTGGAAATCAGCATGGTGGTTCCTCAGAAATACAGAAAGAGACTACTTGTATGATCCAGCTATACCACTCTTGGATATATCCAAAGACTGTTTCCTACTACAGAGACACATGCTCATCCATGTTCATAGCTATTCTATTCACAACATGTAGGCTATGGAAATAGCCTAGATGTCAATCAACTGATGAATGAATAGTGAAAATGTTACCTATATACAAAGAAATTTTATTCGACTCTAAAGAAAAATGAAACTATGACATTCACAGGAAAAGAGACAGAGCTGCCAAACATTATACTAAGTGAGCTAATTCAGAGCCAGTAAGACAAATGCTACATGTCCTCACTCATATGTGGATCCTAGAATTAAAATTTTTAGTTTAGAGTGCCTGTATAATCCAGGTTAAGTAGAAAGGGTTATACAAGGGTTCAGAGGGTGAAGAAAGATCTTAAGGGTAAAGGGAGTGTGAAGACAGTGAGAGAAAGGTGGGATAATGGGGAGGAATGTTTGAATGGGTAAAGATAGGGAGGGTGGTGAGAGAAGAGTGTTGGGGCAGGGATAACTACCTAAGAACGTTTGAAAAAGGCAAATATATTCATACAAAAGGTTTTAATTGGTGTTACCTTGCATTGAGGATCATGCTCATTCCAGAAGCTATCAGTTGCCAAATAAAGAGTCCACTGACAGATATGGAATGCCTCCCTCAAGTTGTTAGTCCCAGGTGTCTCTGAGAACACCGAGCAATACAGGTTATTGTCATTGTTCTTGGCTGCTTCACAGAGCTTGGTGTTAAGACTCCTTCATGAAGACACCACACACATTGGTCACAGGACATGGAGAAATCAAGTAGGTGCTGATCCACGAGTTTCTTCCCTGCTATCTGACATGCATAGTGCTAGCAGATGCTGTGTCCGCTGCTGCTGAGTAAAACAAACAAACAAACAGACAAGTCATCAGCAGTCTTACCCAGCGGTGGGCTCTGTGAATAGCAATATAGACTAGTGTCACAATATATGCTCATGGTGGCACCAATGTTATGGGGTTAAACAGCTGCTTTCTGATTAAATTTATGTTCCATTCCACAAGAGGAAACACATACAAATCTACCCATCTCCAAACCACAAACAAATGAAACCATGGCTGGCGAGCTCACAGGCGGCAGGGTGAAGTTACTAGTATTATTCTGCTAAATGGACAGGGTATCAAACTACACTCTAAATTCCCCTCTCTATATCCATAGATTAGTGCAGCTCTCAGACCTCATCAGAGAAGTTTCTTTGGGCAGCAGATGGTGCTTAATGTAGAAGCTCCCAGCTGGTCACAGCCCAGAGAATAAATGACTGTGGAGTATGCAGTTACAAAGAAACATATATCACATCCCCTCTCTAAGGCTCAGGCACACCTCAAAAGAAGGGGAAGAAAGATTGCATAAGCCAGAGGTTAGGAGGACAGGAGCAAAACCCATGTCTTCTGGAAATGACAGAACTGCTCTACTCATGAACAGCTGTGGTTGCATATACAAGACCTGCCCCAGAGCAAGCCACTCAATATTCCAGCAAGGAATGGGAAGAGTTAATAGTCCCCACCCCTAACTAACAAGCAATGGCTTCTGTGGGAGGGCAGATTAGTTTTCTTCAGGAATATCTCTGCAGGTATGCTGACCACTCTCCAGTGGATGGGTCCACACCCAACAGTATATAAACAGCACAAATTAGAGTTCCTGGAAGAAAAGGAGGATTATGAAATTGGGGGTTAAGGAGGAAGTAGGAGTGGGTCTGAAAAGAGTTATGAGGTGGAGTTGGGGGGATGATTATGATCAAAATGCATTGTATGAAATTATCGAAGAGTTTCTTTAAACTAGTGCATTGGACACTGCTGTGTCCTAAGCATATAACCGCACCATGAAGATGAGTCTCTACAAATAACTTTTAAGAAGAAGGTGGAAGAACTTGACCTTAGCGTCATTTCCAAAAGCCCTGTGTTTATTGGAGTATGTGGTTGCCAAGAGAGGCCATGAATACCTGCTCCAGCACCTAATTCTACATTTTGAATCAGCCCAGTCTAGGTGCCAGATTCTTGGGGGAATGGTACTTGGAACAGAAAAAGTATTTGTTCATTCCCTTTTAAGGAGAGAATCACTGCTATACTTGAAATAGGAAGGAAATGTCTATGAGATTCTACCACAACCTGATTCAGCTAAAGCCACCAAAGACTCTTCAGTTTGCTGGAGAAAGAATGGCAGCCCTCTGAAATTCCAGCTGGAGGCAAGGAAAGTGTGGCAGACAAAAGGGGTGGTAAGGAAAAACTCTATTGTGATTTGGGATTGGAATCTTCTAGAATAAATTGGTAGTTACATAAAATTATTATTTGGGGGTTTATCTTATTTTTTAGATTTTACTGTTGTAAAGACATCTCAGAAGTTGTAATTCTAAATGCTATTTTTCTGATGGAAAATATCTCTAACTTTCCTATATTTTTCTGTGTCAGCCAGAAGGATGGAATTTCAGATAGTTGCCCCCATGGATTTATGCCCCTTTCTTATATGTACCTAATAATAATGTAGTTGTTTATAAGTAAAATATTACCATGTTAGCTTATTCAATGATTTAACTTATTAACAAAACAAATGCCACAGTTTAAGCTTTTATCATTACTGATATATATATTATATCTTACTATGATATTTTCTATATTAATATATTGTTTCAAGTTACACAACTGATAATCAGAGATGGAATGGAAATAAATATTCCATTCATGTTAGGATGATTTTCTCTAAAAAAAAGAAAATACATTCCCAAAAGATACAAGATTTGGGTCATACAAAGAAAATAAAGGCATGATTTGTGATTGGAGTCTTCCAGAATAAATTAGTAGTTATGTAAAAATATTATTTGGAGGTTTATAATTTGTCACAGTAAAATGTTTTAGACCCCAAAATAATTTACCGCAGACATTTTTTTAAAACTATCCAAATATTTCCACAGAAATGAGACATGAATGACTGAATGTTACATTAAGCAAAGCACCACTGTTGACTCGTCTGGAAATCACAGACATCTCACTGACTTCACTGGGTTAATGTCGGTGTCACAGGTATTTTCTTAAGGATTAGGTTGTAAATTAATGTCAATAGACCATCTTAAAGATGAAAATAGAGTTTTCTAAAATGTCTCAGTTTATGTGAATTTATACGCTACACCACTGAGACGATTACAGGCAAACCCAAATAACCTGAGTGAAGTTATTTTCCCACACTAATTCTTTATTAACGTGGGTTGTCTATTAACATATCATGCATTTTATTGTTACTCATTTCTATCATCAAAATAATCATAACTTCAGGCCTTTTGGTTTCCTAATATCCCCATACATTATATTTATTTATTCATATAGAGACATGCATCAAAAGCAATACGAGGCAGATTACTCTTCTTTTTATTTAATTTATTTACTTATTTTTACATCCCAAGCACATTTTCCCCTCTATCCTCTCCTCCCAGTCTCTTCCCCCACCTCCCCTCAGCTACTCCCCACCAATCCAATTGGACCTCTGTTTCTGTTCAGAAAGAGGCAGGCCTTCCATGAGTATCAACAAAGTTTGGCATATCAAGTTGCAGTAAGTCTAAGCACCCCCCCCCCTCTTGTATTAAGGCTGGGCAAGGCAACACAGTATGAGGAATAGGTTTCCAAGAGCCAGTCAAAGTATTAGAGACATCCCCATTCCCATTGTTAAGAGTCACACAAGTAGATCAAGTTATACAACTACCACATAAATGTAGAGGGCCTAGGTCTGTCACATGCAGGCTCCCTGACTGTTGGTTCAAACTCTGGGAGTTGCTATGAGCCAGGTTAGTCATTTCTGTGGGTTTTCTTGTGATGCCATTGACTTCTGGCTCCTACAATCCTTCCTCCCTCTCTACAGCAGGATTCCCTGAGCTCAGGGGGCTAATGTTTGTCTGCATCTGTTTCTGTCAATTACTAGATAAAGGCTCTCTGATGACAATTGGGGTCGTCACCAATCTTATCATGGGAGATGGCCAGTTCAGGCTATGCATTCACTATTGTTAAAGTCTTAGCTGCAGTCATACTTGTAAATTCATGGGAGTTTCCCTTGCATCAGGTTTCTACCTGACCCCAAATTGTCCCCCTTTTCCAATAGTCTTGTTCAGTACTCTCCCCCTATACCTACCACCCAATCTGATCCCTCAAGCTCCCATCCCACCAGCTTCCAGTCCACCAAGATTTCTTCTGTTTCTCCTTCCCAGGGATATCCATCCATCCCCAACCCCAACCACAAGCCCTTCTTGTTACCTAGCCTTTCTGAGTCTGTGGATTGTAACATAGTTATCCTTTACTTTACAACTAATCCACTTATGAGTGAGTATATTCCATGTTTGTCTTTCTGGGTCTGAGCTACCTCACTCAGGATGATTTTTTTTCCAGTTCCATCCATTTGCTTTCAAGTTTCCTGATGTCATTGTTTTTAATAGATGAGTAATATTCCATTGTGTATATGTATATTTTCTTTATCCATTCTTCAGTTGAGGGGCATGTAGGTTGTTTCCAGGTTCTAGTTATTACAAATAATGCTGCTATGAACATAGTTGAGCAAGTATCCTTGTGATGTGATTGAGCATCCTTTGCGTATATATGCAAAAGTGGTATAGCTAGGTCTTTAGGTTGATTGGTTCCCAATTTTCTGAGAGACTGCCATATTGATTTTCAAAGTGGCTGTACAAGTTTGCACTCCCACTAGCAATGGAGGAGTGTTCCCCTTGCTCCACATCCTCTCCAGCATAAGCTGTCACTTGTGTTTTTTATCTTAGCCATTCTGACAGGTATAAGATGCAATCTCAGAGTTGCTTTGATTTGAATTTCCCTGGTGGCTAAAGATGTTGAACATTTCTTTAAGTGTTTCTCTGCCATTTGAGATTCTTCTGTTAAGAATTCTCTGTTTAGGTCTGTATCCGGTCTTTTAAATCAGATTATTTGGTTTTTCAGATGTCTAGTTTCTTGAGTTATTTATATATTTTGGAGATCAGCCCTCTGTTGGAAGTGGGATTGGTGAAGCGCTTTCCCTATTCTATAGACTGCCATTTTATCCTATTGACAGTGTTCTTCATCTTATAGAAACTTTTCAGTTTCATGAGGTTCCATGTATTAATTGTCATTCATAGTGCTTGTGCTACTATTCAAGGCTATTCCCACTTTCTCTTCTATCAGGTTCAATGTAACCAGATTTATGTTGAGGTCTTTGATCCACTTGGACTTGAGTTTTGTTCAGGGTAATAGATATGGATCTATTTGCATTCTTCTATATGCTAATATCTGGTTATGCCAGTGCCATTTGTTAAAGATGCTTTTTTTCCCCACTGTATAATTTTGGCTTCTTTGTCAAATATCAGGTGTCTATAGGTATGTGGATTTATGTCTGGGTCTTTGATTCAATTCCATCAATTCACATGTCTGTTTTGTGCCAAGCCCTTGCTGTTTATATTACCATAGCTCTATAGTAGAGCTTGAGGCCAGGGATGGTGTTATTTCTGGCAGTTCTTTTATTGTATAGGAATATTTTAGCTGTTCTGGGTTTTTTGTTTTTCCATATGAAGTTAAATATTGTTCTTCCAAGTTTTGTAAAGAATTGTGTTGGAATTTTGATGGGAATTGCATTGAATCTACACATTGCTTTTGATAAGATGGCCATTTTTACTATATTAATCTTGCTAATCAATGAGCATGGGAGATCTTTCCGTTTTCTGATATCTCCACCAAATTCTTTCTTCAGAGACTTGAATTTCTTGTCATACAGGTCATTCTCTTGCTTGGCTAGAGTTACCCCAAGATATTTTATATCGTTTGTGGCTGTTGTGAATGGTGGTGTTTCCTTGATTTCTTACTCAGCCCTTTTATCTGTTTATCTGTGTGTATAAGAAGGCTATTGATTTTTTTTAAGTTAGTCTTATATCCAACCACTTCCCTAAAGGTGTTTATAAGCTGTAGGAGTTCCTGTTAGAATTTTTGGGGTCACTTTTCATCTACAAATAGCGATACTTTGACTTCTTTTCCAATTTGTATTCCCTTGATTTTCTTTTGTTGTCTGATTGCTCTAGCTAGAACTTCAAGTACTATATTGAATAGATATGGAGAGAGTGGAAGTCTTGTCTTGTTCCTGATTTTAGTGGAATTGCTTTGAGTTTCTTTCCATTTAATTTGATTTGCCTGATGGCTTAATGTATGTTGCTTTTATTATATTTCGGTATGTTCCTTGTATCCCCAATCTCTCCAGAAATTTTATCATATATGGTGAATTACATGAACAGATTTTTGTATGTTGAACCATCCCTGTATCTCTGGGATGGAGCCCACTTGATCGTGGTAGATGATCTTTTTCAAGTGTTCTTGGATTTGGTTTGCCAGTATTTTGTTGAGTATTTTTGCATCAATGTTCACTAGGGAAATTGGTCTGTTGTGGGAGTCCAGCTCCCACTTTTTGAAGGGTTCTTAGGTGGAGGAGAGAGATAAGAAAATATCAGATAGAAAGAGAGACAGAAACACGGGATAGCTTTGGGAGGGTCTGGGTCAATTCCCAACAGCCTTGTCCTTTATTGAAAAGGCTTTTATAATATGCCAAGGGGAAAGACAAAAGACCTCCCCTTTGCAAGATCAAAGCACACTGTACAGCCAAGTGTAGACCCTTCCAAACACCTGGTAAACACAACCGTGACCAAATCATCTCCTTATGCAGCCCTGCTGGGTAAAGCAAGCTCAGATTCTCTGACCCTGAGTAAGGTCTCACTAGATAGCCTCTGTGGGCTCCCACAGTCTGTAATTATCTTTATTTGTTGAGTCTTTGTGTGGTTTGGATATCAGGGTAACTGTGGCCTCATAAAAAGAATTTGGCAATGTTCTTCTGTTTCTATTTTGTGGAATAATTTGAGGAGTACTTATATTAGCTCTTCTTTGAAAGTCTGGTAGAATTCTGTACTGAAACCATCTGGCCCTGGGCTATTTTTGGCTAGGAGACTTTTAATGACTGCTTCTATTTTCTTAGGGGTTAAATAGGTCTATTTAAATTGCTTATCTGGTCTTGATTTAGTTTTGGTATGTGGTAACTGTTAAGAAATTTGTACATTTCTTTTAGATTTTCCCATTTGGTGGAGTACAGCTTTCCGAAGTATGACCTAATGATTGTCTGGATTTCCTAAGTGTCTGTTGTTATGTCCCCCTTTTCATTTCTGATTTTGTTAATTTGGATATTCTTTCTCTGCCTTTTAGCTAGTTTGAATAAGGGTTTCTCTATCTTGTTGATTTCCTCAAAGAACCAACTCTTTATTTTATTAATTCTTTGTATTATTCTCTCTGTTTCTGTTTTATTGATTTCAGCCCTCATTTGATTATTTCCTGCCGACTGGTCCTCTTGAGTGGGTTTGATTCTTTTTGTTCTAGTGCTTTTAGGTGTATTGTTAAGTTGCTAGTATGAGATCTCTCTAATTTCTTTTTTTTTTTTTTTTTTTTTTTTTTTGGTTTTTCGAGACAGGGTTTCTCTGTGTAGCTTTGTGCCTTTCCTGGGACTCACTTGGTAGTCCAGGCTGGCCTTGAACTCACAGAGATCCACCTGGCTCTGCCTCCCGAGTGCTGGGATTAAAGGCATGCGCCACCACCGCCCGGCGAGATCTCTCTAATTTCTTTATGCAGACACTTAATGCTATGAACTTTCCTCTTAGCACTGCTTTCATAGTGTTCCATAAGTTTGGGTATGTTTTGCATTCATTTTCATTGAATTCTAGGAAGTCTTTAATTTCTTTCTTTATTTCTTCCTTGACCCAGTGGTAATTTGGTTGAGAGTTGGTCAGTTTCCATGACTTCTTAAGCTTTCTGTGGTTTGTGTTGTTGTTGAACTCTAACTTTAATTCATGGTGACCTGATAAGATACAGGGGGTTGTTTCAAAATTTTTTGTGACTATTAAAACTTGCTTTGTGACTAAGTAGGTGATCAATTCTGGAAAAGGTTTTAGGAGTTGCTGAGATGGTATATTCTTTGGTGTTTGGGTGAAACATTCTGTAGGTATCTGTTAGGTCCATTTGAGTCATAACATTTATTATTTCTGTTATTTCTCTGTTTAGTTTCTGTCTGGATGACCTGTCCACTGGTGAGAGTGGCATGTTGAATTATCCCACTATTAATGTGTGGGATTTGATAAGCTTTATTAATGTTTCTTTTACAAATGTGGGTGCCCTTATATTTGAGGCATAAATGTTCAGAATTGAGACATCATCTTGGTGGTTTATTTTTGTAATAGATATGAAATGTCCTTCTCCATCTGTTTTGATTAATTTTGGTTTGAAGTCTATTTTGTTAAATACTAGGATAGCTATACCAACTTGCTTCTTAGGTCCATTTGTTTTTTAAATCTTTTCCCAACACTTTACTCTGAGGTAATGTCTGTCTTTGATGCAGTGTTTCTTTCTTTTTTTTTTTTTTGGTTTTTCAAGACAGGGTTTCTCTGTGTAGCTTTGTACCTCTCCTGGAACTCACTTGGTAGCCCAGGCTGGCCTCGAACTCATAGAGAGCCACCTGGCTCTGCCTCCCAAGTGCTGGGATTAAAGGCGTGCGCCACCACAGCCCGGCCTATGCAGTGTTTCTTGTATGCAGCAGAAGAATGGATCCGGTTTTCATATTCATTTAGTTTGCCTGTGTCTTTTTATTGACAAATTGAGTCAATTGATACTGAGAGATGTTAATGACCAATGATTATTAATTCCTGTTATCTTGTTGTTGTTGTTGTTGGTGGTGGTGGTGGTGGTGGTATGTGTGTGTGTGTGTGTCCCTTCTTTGGGTTTTGCTGGTGTGGGATTATCTATTCCCTATATTTTTGTGAATATAGCTAACTTTCTTGGGTTGGAGTTTTTCTTCTAGTACTTTCTGTAGGGCTGGGTTTCTAGATAGAGAGTGATGGAATTTGACTTTGTCATGAAATATCTTGTTTTCTCCACCTATGGTGATTGAAAGTTTTGCTAGGTATAGTAGTCTGGGCTGGCATCCATGGTCTCTTAGAGTCTGTGAGAGGTCTGTCCAGACTCTTCTGGCTTTTAAAGTCTTTTAAAGTGGGTGTAATTCTGATAGGTCTGCCTTTATATGTTACTTAGCCCTTTTCTTTTGCAGTTTTTAATATTCTTTCCTTATTCTGTATGTGTAGTGTTTTGCTTATTATTTGCTTATTAAGGCAAGGGAACTTTTTTCTTCCTGGTCCCGTCTATTTGGTGTTCTGTAAGCTTCTTGTACCTTTATAGGTATGTCTTTCTTTCAGTTGGAAAAATTTTCTTCTATGGTTTTGTTGAATATATTTCCTTGGCTTTTGAGCAGGGATTTTTCTCATTCTTCTATTCCTATTATTCTTAGGTTTGCTCTTTTCGTAATGTCCCAGATTTCCTAGATGTTTTGTGTGAGGAATTTTTTAGATTTAACATATTCTTTGACTGACGAATCTATTCCCTCTATCATATCTTCAACTCCTGAGACACACAGTTCTGGCTTGTATGGCCATCTACTTGGTGGAAGTTTTCTGGGTTTAGGGGAGTGTCCAGCAGAGGGGCCAGGGACAGGATGGGACTGAGTTGGCCTGGGAAAGGGTCCCAGGAGACAGACTCCGGAAAGGGGTGTGGTTCCACTGGCAGGGGGGTCACTGGTGTGCTCTCTCTCTCTCTCTCTCTCTCTCTCTCTCTCTCTCTGTCTCTCTCTCTCTCTCTTTTAACAGAACAGGAAGGGTTAAGCTTCTCACATGAGTGATCAGTGTTTTTAAATAAAGTAAAGGGGAGGTAGGCATAGAGAAGAAGGATAGGTACAGGAGACAAGCTAACATCTTAATGTGCACTTGCTAATGATGAGTTGCAAGGTTGGCTCCAAGCTCTCCCATAGCCAGATAGACCTTAAATAGCTTGAGGCTGTCTTCATACAGAAGCCAAAAGTGAGCCTGAATGACCTCGAGGCTACTCAGTAAGGATATGAAGATTTCAGTGATGTTGCATTTTGCTTAACAGATATGTTGCTGGGAACACTAGAAATGGGAATGTTGCACTTGGAATCAAGGGCTCTGATAGCGGGATCTTACATGTGTCTTCTTCTCCTAAAGAAAACCAAGTGTCGCTGTAACACACAGAACTGTGAAGCTTCTCTTCTACATGTCTATTTTAATATTGGGTTTTCTGAAGATAAGACAGGACCAGTGTGATGGTAGTAGAAATAACCAGTGCACATATTCAACATTTCAGAATGTAGTTTAGTTTGTTTGTAACAACCTCTCACTTCCAGCTTGTTTTACCATGTTTCTGCCCTTGTTTAGTGCTCCAAAGCCTTAAAGCAACTTGTATATTTAAATTTCTTTGTCCAATATACATGTATTTGACCCTTGAAACTATAGATATCCATATCTGCAGTTCCACATTCTCAATATTCTGCAGCCATTGTCTCTATTGCAGGGCATTCTAAATGATGAGCCATGAGTTATTTCAGATGCCTTAGCAGAATAAAAAAGCCTTGGGTGATTTTACTTTTGAACAAGTCCTTTTATCATTCTTGAAATGAAAACAACTAGATTTATCAAGAAAACACATGTCTAAAAGAGACTTTGGTGGTGGAGTACCAGTTTCTGTGTGAAGAGATGCAGAGGGAGTCAGGTTTTCTCCTTTGTTTATGATGTAGACCTGTATAATTGTATCTTACTCCAGGTGACACTGTTGGAGCAGTCATCAGTGAAAGTGGATTAGACTGTGGAATGCACTAACTCATCAGCTATGGCAACAAAGGTCTCATCCTAGAGCACCACACACTTACTTGGAGAAGCATACCATTCTGTATTGACAACTGCAGTTTTCAGACATTAAAAGGCAAAAGTCAGAGGACAGAGTCAAATTGGAAGCCTTGCATACGTCATGATTTCATGATAAAATGAAAAGTCCAGCCAATATTTGTGTTTATTAAATTGAAAAGTTCTTGAGGGCAGTGATTCACTCAGGTAAAGAAAATATCTCCATATGAATAACTCAGGAAAAGAATCACTAGCCACAGACCACACAGTTAAAATTAATGTGCACCAATGTAATGGCTGCTTAGCTAGTTATGGTCAACATGAATTCTCGATTAGGACACCAAAGTACAATTACCAAGGAACAAAGTCTTTTAATATTAGATGTGAAGAAACCATCAGATTTCCTACAAGGCTCCTATCTGAAACAAAGAAATACACAGCAATGTTAAGTATTCCCTCTGTATGCAATAGAGAATTTCAGTAGAAGGCAGAAATAATAATAAGATGTTCTCAGTGACACAAAGCCATGATCATTTACCCTTCTGGGAAACGATCAAGTACTGTTTAAGAACTGGAATTGTTTGAACTTTTAATTATTCCAAGTACTGAAATGAAAATGTAGCTGGATAGTCAGGGCATCTTTAAAAGAAACCAGAAGACAGTGAGAATAAAATGTGTGTTAGAGAATTAACTATGAGTAACCAATAGAAATGAAAGGTCAAATGGTCATAATGAGGCAGCCGTGAAGGAAAAGGCTGAAAGCCAGACTAACGGTCACAGGTGGAAGCTGAGAGTGGAGGAAGGGAGCAAGATCACCAATTACTGCGACAGTAACACCAAAATCGTTACATAAATCTAATGTATTCATCTCAATGCTTTTCTCATGGGGGTGATTAGTGAGCATGCCATCTCTCCTTGAAGGACAATGACAAGCCCTTTACTTCATGCTGTGCTTCATTAAAAGAGTTTTGTAGATGGACATGGGCAAGGGAAGATTTGCTTTCTTTTCTAAAGACAAAGACACCTTGACCTCCATTTATTTATCCTTTTTTAAAATTAATCGTTGTACTTTTGTTACACAATCTTCAAAGACATTAAAGAAGAAAAATTAAGTCATCTGTATTCTTACTAAGAACCCTGAAACCAAGCATGGGAGTTCACAACTGTAATCCCAGTGTTTAGGAGGTTGATGGTGAAGAATTGCCTTGAGTCTAAAGGCAGCCAAGATGACATTGTAAAACTCTGTACCAGAAAACAAACATATAGATAAAAAATGAATGTTAAATATATAGGAAAACAAAATCATTGCTTCAATTATTCCGTGGTATTTCCCAGTGTATTCATCTTAAATGGTACAATCAAAGTGTAGAGATAAAGTACACCTTCAACGTTCTGATTTTTAGATCTTAATTTTCTGTTTTAGAAAGTTCATGTTTATACTTATGTGAGAGAGTAACATATTTCATGGCTGTTTATTTATTTGTCTTTTGTTGAACAACCATCTGACTCCTTAGATTTCAGTTATAATGATCATTGCTCTTGAATTCTCTCTACATTTTTCTTCATTTTAATTATTGCCTTAGGATAAATTCCCAGGAATGGGGGAGTTGTGCCAAACAGTAAGAACATTTATAGTCCTCTACGAAGGTTGCCAAATTGTTGTCTTTAAGGGATGCTCCAATTTACACTTTCCTCAGCAACATCTAACACAGCGATTTTCTCCCAACATTTACAGCTGATAGTTTTATCATTTGTCCAGTCCTATTAATTCTTGATGGTTTTCTTTCCTTATTTAATTTTAAATTTTGTGTGGGCAGGGGTGTGCACCTGAGTGCAGGTGTCCATGTGGGACGCCCTGTTCCATGTAGATGGGAGCTGTCCAGCGTGGGTGCTGGGAACTAAACTCGGGTATTCTGCAAGAGCAGTCCATGTTCTTATCTCTAAGCCATGTCTTCACCCTGTCCCTCTTCTTTTTCTCAACTAGGTAAATAAGTGAAGGAGCATGAGATTTAACTTAGTTTGAATCCACTCAATGAAATACTACGCAGGACTCCGTAAGTAGATGAGTGTTCAGTGGTGTCGAAAAACACATTCTGAATTCAATTGAAAGGGAAAGGAGCCAGGCGGTGGTGACGCACACCTTTAATCCCAGCACTCGAGAGGCAGAGGCAGGCAGGTCTCTGTGAGTTCGAGGCTAGCCTGGGCTACAGAGTGAATTACAGGAAAGGCTCCAAAGCTACACAGAGAAACCCTGTCTCCAAAAAAAACAAAAAAACAAAAACAAAAAACATAAACAAGTAAAGGGGGGGGGACTTAAAGAATTTGACGTGTCTGCTTGTGTTTCCAAAGCTACACCATCTGATCGACACCTGTGTACACTCAGCCTTGCCACATGCCGAACACTTTCCTACAGTACAGTATTTCCAAGAATAATATAAACCATTTTTCCAAGAACATTGCCTGCTGCCCAGACTCCTAGCTACTTACAAAGTTCAGAAGAAATGAACGAAACCAGAGACCTTGTGACCAAATGGGCATACATGGCCAACTGGATTGATGGTGAAATTTTTACATAAGTTGATAGGCCAGTAATCTGATTGCTTTCTTGGTATTCATTCATGTGGTAATTTTTTTATGAATTATAATCCATGTGCTCATCAGAATGTGTGACTTCCTATATTGTTTACAAATATTCCTGCTAAATACTAAGCTTGCCTATATTTATTTACACACACTGGACTTTAGAAATAGGCCATTGCAATCAAACCCTGCTTTTACCTCATGACCATAAGAGTTGATGGGTTATTTAACCTGCCTTTGGTTCTATGTACTGGTCTGTAAAATGGGAATAGTAACAATAGTAGTATTTGTCTTATTGGCCTGTTGTAAGGATTTAGTTATCACTTCACAGTATCTGGGGTCACACAACAGAGCATTTAGTCGCTCTGTGCTGTTGGATGAAAAACCAGACTTCCTGTAGTGTTTATTCTCCAGAAGCCCAAGTACAACAGTTTATTAGTGGCCTTCCTTTCCCTGCCTTGAATTGTAGTTTCTCCATTTAAAGCCGGATGATGAAAATACTGGAAATAACAGAGGCTAACTTTGACAGCTCATTATGGACCCCACAATGGACTATTTCTAGACATTACCTCAGTGCTCTTCCCAGTGATCCTAGAGTCTGTACCAGTCTTTAGAGGAAGCAACAGATGCTTAGAGAAACTAAATAACATGCCAAGAGCCAGCTAGGGAGCAGTCAAAGTATTTCAAAGAAAAAGCTCACATACCTAAGTGCTGTCAGTGGCTGATCCTGGGTCATGGAATTAGGACTGACGTCTTAAAATATTTTTATATTTATCTTCATTTTATGTACAAGAACATACTTATTTGATAACAAGTTATTTAAACACATTCCAATTAGTGAATATAATAGCATTTCTGCTTCATACTGAATCACAGCAAGCTGCTCACT
This sequence comes from Peromyscus eremicus, assembly GCF_949786415.1. Classification (NCBI taxonomy): domain Eukaryota; kingdom Metazoa; phylum Chordata; class Mammalia; order Rodentia; family Cricetidae; genus Peromyscus; species Peromyscus eremicus. The sequence goes on from NC_081419.1 coordinate 43,416,489, forward strand.
AAAATAAAAGTCTTATTTTTTAGTCTTTTGGGCTTATTCACAAAGCAGTTCCATTATAGCCTAAACATGAACATAATGGAGCTGGAGAGATGGCTGAGTGGTTAAGAGCACTGCTGTTCTTGCAGAGGAACCAGGTTCGATTCCCAGCACTTACATGGTAGCTCACAGCCGCCTGAAACTCCAGTTCCAGGATATCTGACATCTTCCAACCTTTGTAGGCACCAGGCACACACATGATATATAGACATACTTGCAAACAAAACACTCATACACATAAAACAAATATGAATATAATGGTTTAGGCCTTAAACCCCACCTACTTTTTCTTATCAAAAATAACATGGGGCTGGAGAGATTACTCAGCTGTTAAAGGCTAGACCACAGCCAAAAAAATATAAGAAATTTAACATGTATATGTAGTTTTCTTTTTTTTTTTTCAAGTGTAAGCAAGAGCCTGCTTTTCAGTTGGATCAGACAGACTCTGCTCTTGCCATTTGGGTCCCTGAGGAAAATACCCTCCATGGGTTTGCATGGTGATCAGCAATAGAAAATAGAGGCCAAATGAATACAGAAACCTATCCTATTCCTCAGAGGAGGCAAGTATGGCCCTTATTCAACAACTTCTTAGAATTTACAAGGACTTGAGAGGAATAAAAGCAATGTGTAACTGATCAGAGTCATGGCTAGCTACTATTACTCTAGATCTTTCTAGGTTCTAAATCATTTTACCAATGTTGTCCCTTTCCATCCTTCAACTCCAGTGTGAAGCAGGTATGGATAGTCTCACTTTACATGTGTGGTCAATAAAGCTCAGAGAGCAGCTGTGAACTGAAACCCACAAGGACAAATATCCCAGAGCAAACACTGAAGCTCTGGCTACCAGTCATCCACTCCTCTCCCCACACAACACTTAAACACATGTGTTCATCCTTCCCAAGTCCCAGAAGTACAAGCCAGCTGGCAAGCTACGGATAGCATTACATAAGACAGTATCCATGAATTGAAATATGGGACAAATAGCATTAGCAAACAAGGAAGCATCACTCTATTGGCATGTGGATTCTACATTTCCTTACGTTTTCTATGTAAGAACTCATTCTTTGTTGTTTATCTTTCAGTTTAAAATAATAGTTGGCCAAATTCTGATATGATCTGTGAAGTTTCATCTTATGACTCAGGATAAAGTAATCCTAATGATGGAAACAAATCATTAGATTCAGAAGACTGTTGTACCTGGAACCACGTTCCACTAGAGATCTTTCCATTACCCTCCTTTCATAAGGCCCTGGAAAGGTGAGCAAAGACTGACCTCTACAAAAAGGACTTGTTCCCCTTTCCCAGATGAAGAGACTGAGGCACAGAAATTCTAGGAAGCCATCAATTAGCCCACAGCCTACCCTGGCAACAGCTGAGTTTTGTTTCTGGATTTGTCCCTAAGCACAACTTCAGGAGTAGTGGCTAATATCACACCTGTCTGTGATCTAACTATAAGGCCCTCATCATCTTTGACATTTCTGTAAATTTATTATTTTATATATCTATTAACATGGAGATTAAAAGGAGAGTATGTGTTCCTATTGTTTTCAGAACTTTATGAGAACAAAGACATTTAGACAATGGAATATGCTACTGAAATGCATTAGAAAGATTTTTTTCCTCCAAGAAGCTAAACTGCCATTTGACTGGAATGCTTTGGGACAGTTGTGCCTAGAGGCAGGACTATGGACTCATTAACCTCCTAGCCATGCAGAGCTGTCCATCTCAATTCTCACCATGGTTCCAATCAGATATGGCTGCCTCTCATTGTATTCTGGTTGGTCTAGGGTGGCTGTGAGCTCTTGCAATTTTCTGTATAGCAGGGAGAGAAGAGAATCTTTAATGTGTGTCTGTTGCTGGGCACAAGGCACTGTGCATGGCAGTGCCTCCTTCCTGAAAGTCGCAACATAACATGTATTGATAGACGAATGCTCTGGGGCATTGAAAAGTGCCCTGTGCCAAACACAGATGATTCTTATTATTTCTCTTTGCATATAGATGAACACACAGCTGAGGTGCACTCAGGAGGCCTAGGAGTCAACTTATTCCAAAGGGATGACTATGTTATTTTTGCACTTTTCCCTCACATTATTTCTCAAGGCTTGAGGGAATTTAAATGTGACTTACTTGGCAGTGACAAGTCTCTGTCCCTTCGGTACCTCTCAATGAGCTCCTTCACACCAGTCACTTCACCACACCCACTTTAATTCTTCACGGAGAAACCCTGTCACTTAAAGGGAACCTAGACTTTGAGAAAAATGTTGCAACCTCTGCCTTGAAAACGGCTACTTAAAAATGTCATTATTAAAATCACAGTGCTCAATTGAAATGTCATCAACACATATATCTTCTGAAAAAGGAAAAAGGTTTCCCAAAGTACCTTAGTTTTATGAATGTAGGACTTGAAGCTCTAGGAAGTATCTTACTTTTGTGTCTCTGTGAAGAAATACCTGCTATCAACAACTCTTGGAAAGAAAGATTTGTTTTTTGGCTTACAGCTTCAGAGAATTCAGTCCATAGTTGCACAGCTCCATTCCAAAGGCACATCAGGACTGTGGGAGCATGGACCAAAAAGTAGAGAGAAGAGAACTAGCACTCAGACTTCTTTTTTCCCTTTCTTCTCCCCTCTGGCTCATTGATGGTACTACCTACATTCAGAAATGATCTTAATTTGATAGTTTACCATCTGGAGACACCCTCAAAGATACAAGTAGACAGGTGCCTTATTGATGTCATAGGTGGTTGGAAATCTGCTCAAGCTGGCAATGAAAATTAACCATCACATTAAGTACCCCAGACAAGGTATCCTGATAAAGGGATAAGTCCTGATGAGCATTACCAGGACTACAAACTGGATCTCTGGAGTTCTAGTCACTCTGTGCCTTCCCTTTGCCCAGAGCATAACGTTTGTTTCAGTTATCTATGTATTTATGCATTTTTTCAGTTTCTACTACAATCAAGGATGATCATGCTGCACACTGCTACAATTGGTCACTGAGTATCCAAATTTTTAATATCTCTATGGTAGATCACATTCTTTCAGTTCATTCCAAAACAGGATTTACCATCAAAAACACCATGCTGGACAAGCACTCTTGGAATAAGATCCATTTTGCGTCTCATTTTTAAATGACCATTTAAAGTTTTTAAGAAAGCATTCCTTAATTTCATTTGGATTCATTCCTTCAGGCAAAATTCTCTGTGAGGCTCCAAGGACCTTTGTCTTGAAAACAAGCAGTTCTGGGAAGAAATGAAAAGACCAACTGCTAGTGTTTGTTGAAGACCGGCTTCGTTGTTGCGACAGATGGCATCAACAGGCTGGTGGTTAGGAGGAGGGGACCTCCATCTCCATAACCACTCTGCCTTGTTTCACAGCATACACCACAATGACAGTCACTTCATGTAGACCATCTTCTCAGCCTTCTACAACTGAACTGATGTGGATAATCTGCATAAATATTAACCAGACATAGACCAACTTCAAACTGTTGTGTAAGATGAATTGCTAAACGGACTTATTAATAAAAAAAATCCTGGAGCCAGATATTGGGGTGAAAGCTAAGAGATCAGAGGAATAGGACAAGCCACAGCCAACCTTATCTTACCAACTCCTCAGCCTTCAGAGAGAGCTACTTTCTGTACACCCACACCTATATGTCTTTCTGTCCCTGCCATCTCACTTCCTCTCTCCACCTAGCTACATCACATCTTCTTTCTGCCCAGCTCTGTCACTTCCTGTCTGTCTGTACAGACCTCCAGATCTTTATGGTTAACTAGTGTTAGAATTTAAAGGCATGTGACACCACGTCTGGCTCTGTTCCCAGTGTACCCTTAAACTCACAGAAGTCTGGATGAATCTCTGCCTCCTGAATGCTAGGATTAAAGACGTGTGCTACCATTACCTGCCTTCTATGTTTAATATAGTGGCTGGCTTTTTCCTCTGATCCTGATAAGCTTTATTAGGGTGCATAATATATTGGGGGGCACAATACATCACCACACCATTGTACTTCAGCTTATACCACATTTTTGTCGATACTGCTTTTTCTTCAATTGGGAGTGGTTGTTTGTATGTGTTGGTGTGTGAATTAAGTATATTGGAGTCAGTTTTCAATAATTCAGAATACTATCAGCACTTTTAGTGGTAAAACATGTTTAATTAAATATGGGCATTAATTTTAAGGTAAATACTATCACACATATTTTAGGTAACAAGTACAATATAAATATAACTTTTATTGGTTTTTGTTTTGTTTTGTCATAACTTTTATTGGTTTTTGTTTTATTTTGTTTTGTGACATCATCTATCTATTAACCCAAACTGACTTTAAACTCACTATCCAAATTGTCAGCCTTCCAAGTTCTAAGATTACAGATTTGTGCTACCATATCTGGGTTAAAGATAACTTTAATGTGCTACTGGGAAACGCGCGCATGCACACACACACACACACACACACACACACACACACACAAAATGTGACTTGTTTTATTGTAATATTTGCTCCACTACTGTAGCCTAGAAATCACCCGAAATATCAGAACCTCTAAACACACTCAGCATTCTGGTACCCAGTCAACTGTCAAAGGCATTGAAAGCATAGATTTTTAAAATTCATGTTGAAACAAACACAGACTTTCCCCCACAGACAGTTCATTTAGGTAATGTTTTAAGTAGAAACTGTCAGTCTTAGAAGCCAGTCACATTACTCTGATTAATCACCAGCTCAGTAAGATATTCCAAAAGGTGCAATAGTGGCACTTACATCCTGAGGGTAACCACCAGTCACCTAATTGGACTTACAGCCCACTCAGGAGGAGGAACTTCATGCCTACCACTCTAGATTTAGGCAACAACCTGTGCCTAGTAATCCCAAGGAACCTAGAGGAGAGCCTACTACTGCTGTTTTCCTAAACCAGTGTAGATGCAGAATCTAACTGTCTTATAAAACCAGTGTAGATGCAGAATATAACTGCATTATAAAACCAGTGTAGATGCAGAATATAACTGCATTATAAAACCAGTGTAGATGCAGAATATAACTGCATTATAAAACAAGTGTAGATATAGACTCTAACTGCATTATAAAACCAATATAGATGCAGAATCTAACTGCATTATAAAACCACTGCAGATATAGACTCTAAATGCATTATAAACACTTAACCTCATATCCACAAATAAGTGCATCTCACCATCATCAAAGAGACCTCTTTATGCAGCAGACGGAGATCATTACAGAAAGCCACAACTAGTCAAAGTGCAGAGACCAGTTGATTATGCAGTGCCCAGCCCCAGTTAATACATTTATAACACAACCCTACACTTAAAACTCTGGGAACATTGTGATGTTGTGGAAGAGGAGGTGGAAAGATTGTAAGAGACAGGTGCCCAGGACATCTGCTCTAAGATGGCTTCTTCTAAAAAAAACAAAACAAAACAAAACAAAAAAAACAGTAACAACAAAGACATGAGTGAGGAAGGAGCAAGTGGATCTGAAAAAAACTTGAGGTAAGGGTTAGGAATATAGGGCAAATATAATCAAGATACTTGGCATTCTTGAAGAATTAATAAAATATCATGTACAAGGGAAAAATCAATTAGGATACTAAAAGAAATGTTGCTGTTACTTTTCTTCTCCGCACTGTCACATGCATTCTTTGAAATGGAACATGAACAGGAAGCCTCATCCTCACCCCATTAACCAGAAGACACCTGAGACTGGCCAGTGCAGGCAAGCAGGTGCAGCCCAGGACTGCTATGATTATACAGAGAAGTGTGAAAGTATTGCCATGGTGCGGTGCTTGAGTGCACTAAAAATAGACAGCCCTGAAATATATTGCAGTTGAAGGACATGATAAAAATAGGAAATAAACTTGAAAACCGTTGTATAAATAGAGTTCTGGAATTAACTTCACCCATATTCACTAATAAGATTGGTTATTTTTATTAAAGGCAAGAAATACGATACCTTTTACAAATTCAAGACAAGCATTGGCTAAAGAAGGGTATTTTGAGTTGAAGAGTTGTTACACTCTAATTTTGAATAGTCTCAATTTTTAAGCTGATATATCTTATATCTTGTACACACACACACTTGTACACACACACACACACACACACAAACTTGAGCTATATATGGCAGCTAGATACATGCAATTGATTATGCAGAAATACAATCCATTATTGGAAGTGTCAATAAAAATCATTGAAGTGTCACAGTTTCGCACCTGTATGCAATTCCTACCACACAAAAAGCTCAGTTAGAGCCCAAGGAATTGAGATGAATCAGATCATTTAGTAAAAGTTTAGCTATTAACACAATGTCAAGTGACTTCCATGCCACTATTCCATCTTAATAGACTGACTCTTCACCCTGATGCCAAACTTCCAAGGTGGCGAATCTGTCCTGGATTACTTACTCTTGGCCTCCTACTTGGTCCTCCCTTGTTTATCACCAAGAATCCTATGACTCCCGAGCTCTGCATCGCTTTCCTTCCCTTTATCTTGAGCCATCACTGCCAAAGCTTTTGGTCAGAACTCCTACCATGCAGACTTGGATTTGGACAAATGATCTTTAATTGCTGAAGTTTTTGTCTACTTCTGGCCTATGAGTCATCATTATATTATAAAAACAAAAACAAAAACAAACAAAACATTTCAGAGGATTATGTAGTGAAAAGATTTTAAATTTGATAGCCTGGAAGTCTAGACTTTCTAACCTAGCTTCAAAAGTTTAACCGAAACAGACTAATTACATATCTACTTTTTGACTAACTCATTTGCAAGTGATTCCCCCTGAATTTACTATCCAGTTTCTAAAAAAGAATAATTCATTACCTACCTGAATCAATTTTCCTTCTCCTCCAGGGAAAGGAATTCTATCACTCTCCAAAAGTGGTGTTTATCATTACTTACTTGAAAAATTTAGTTTTTTCAATTAAAAAAAATTATATAGAATAGGTTATTTTCACACACACACTTTTTTTTACTTGCTTTAAAAGGCTTTAGCATTGCTTTCCCAAGCATGTCTGTGTTGTTGACTGTGGCAATAATCAACTAGTTTGCTCTTTTGTATAATGTTATATTTGGGCATTATAACACAATATTCAAATACTCATTTACTTGTTAATTGGCATTTGATCTGTTTCTTTCTCTCTATTTTATTTTTTCATAATACAAATGTTTCTAAAGGATGCCTGAACATTCCTGAATAGGTGAGCACATTGAGTTTTAAGTTTTAAGTATCAACAATGGTCCTGTAAGGACAAGGTCAAAAGTGTTGCAGAGGTACTTCAATGAAATAACTATTATAGGACAATAAATCATGCAAGGGCTAGCAAGGGCAGGGAGATAAAAACATCCCTAGCCTAAAGAGGCAAAGGGGGTGTAAAGGGATTAAAGGAATCTCAAAAGGCCAGCTACTGCAGGAGGGAGGTAGACTCAGCAGAGCTCCTGTTCTCAGTGAGGTAGCTAACAGCCAGCGGGGGGGGGGGGGGGGGGGGGGGGGGGGGGGGGTGCTGAGCACACTGGGAACCCAGACCTGACCCTTCCCTTCCAATAGGCTGAACAGGAAGCCCTTCATCAAGGGAACCCATTGATGAAGACTACAGACGTCTGTTTCTAAGAGAAGGCTGTGGAGGGCTGGAGACTAGCTCGAAAGAAGTAAACAGATACATGTGAACATTAACTACGATTCAGTTCTATCTCGTTTTCCTAAGTATTTATGTCAGCTGAATCAGGGACCAACAGCTTTAGGGAATTAGAACGATCCCTATCTTCCCTGACACTGACCTTCTCTTCTATTTACTAAAGAGCTATACTAACTCTTCTATAAAATTCCTAGTCCCACACCATAAAACTTAATTTTGTGCTAAAGCTTATGTAGGACAAAAAAAAATTAATAAATAGTCAAGACATTTTTGAAAGGGAAGGAGTGCCCCCCACCTTCCCTTTCAAAGATAGGAAGGGTGCTTATAAGGGTAGTTATCAAGACAGTATGGATTATCCCCTGCAGTATAAATTAAGATATACTTATCTTAGTCAATGGAACAGATGAAAAGAATTCCCCATGAGGCACCCATTTTGGGATCATCACCCATGACAGGAGTGGCATTCAGATCACTGTAGAGAGTCATGGCTATTAAAATCACAGAATTTCAAAAATGGTTTTTGTAGATGTAACCAACCGTCTTATTAAATAAGAAACACAGAGCCGATTCAGAGAAGAAAGCCAAGAGGTCAGAACTAAGAGCCTTACCCTTCCTGCTTCAGCCAAGAGAGCTCTCCGAAAAAAAGAGGCCTACTTCCTGTGTGTACGTCTTTAAATACTCTAGATGTTCTGCCTTCTCATTGGTTGTAAACTAAACACGTGACTGCCTTGTCATTGCCTGTATGTACCGCCCTCCAGGTCCTTAAAGGCGTGCGCCACCACCGCCACGCACTTGCTATGGCTCTATAACTCTGACCCCCAGGCAACTTTATTTATTAACATACAATTAAAATCACATTTCAGTACAAGTAAAATACCACCACATTTCCCCTTTTCTATTTTAATAAAAAGAAAAAAAAGAAAAAGGTTATAACTAACAAAAGAAAAACTATATACAAAAGTACAATAACTATATACAATATATACAAATAATAAATGTCTAAACAATGTCTAGTCCATTTGTATTTGACAAATTCAGAGATGATAATTTCATTATCCTATTTTGTTAAGTCCAAAATGTATCTAATTCACTTTCTATCCTAATTAATCTTCAACTAACTAACCTTCAACTATAACTAACTAATCTTCAACTCCCTCAGAGACCCAAGAAGGAAATAATATTAGCTAACAAAAATAAAAACAGAAAGTGCATGCAAGCAACTTCCAAAAAATTTGTGAGTTGACAGAAACAGCCAGCTGCCTGGACAGTCACCTGAGGTTTCTCCGCAATGCTGGGGCATCATCTTCAGTCTATAGGCTTAGCATACGTGACAGACTCATTTATGAAGTAGGATGTACACAAGGTCAACAGTTCAACCTCACATTGGGTGAGAGCAGTCCATGTACCAGAAACACCTGAATTCCACTAGTGTCATGTCATGATTCAGGATTTTAAATTCTGGAAATTGTTGATGGTTTTTTTAGTTCAGCTCTCCATTCTTCTTGGCTGTGTACATATGGCTTCATCTCAGCATCCCGTTCTTCTCCACATCTCTCTATCAAATGCCAGTCTACTATTGAGAGGCGTGAGCTTAGTTACTCTTCAAGAATAACTGTTTCAGCTGCTGTTCCATAGCACATCAGAAGCCATCGGCCCACTGCCTGTTCAGCTGCCTTCGAAGAAAAGGGCACTGTACCTTTTCCGAGTTTCGAAGGCCACGTCAGGGATGGTGCCATATTGTCCTGGCCTCAGAAGATGCCTTTTGATAAAGCCATAACCACGCTTGTTTAGGCAAGAATCAGTAGTCCTTTGTTTCATGTCCTGTCTGTCCATTTTGTCATCAGTTGAATCGAGGATACTTTGTTGTCCAGTGGCTAACTTTTGCCACAATGAAAGCTAACCCCATACGCAATTTCTTCAATGCCCATATTTTCTCTGAAGTAGATTGGTACTGCCAGGAGCCGACATGTCTCATAGTCATAACAAAAAAGAAAAATTTTCTAAGTTATTAAAACATTTTAAATGCCATATTCTGTAGATCTCTGAAGGGTTTGAAGATGACCTATCTAAAATATATCTGCTCAATTTTTAAAACATATCTAATATGACTACAAGTTCTATTGTAATGTCTAACTACTAACTATCATTTCTTTATATCCTAATGGTAATAATAATATTCAAGGATCAGAAAATTGCATTGTTAAATGAACGATATAAGTACAATTAGAAATATACATATAGCATTTTCTAACAATATCAATTTTAATATATATAATTTGTATACAATATAAAACAATCCAATCCAATGTAAAGTATTTAAAACTAGTAATTGTCTTTTTCTTCTTCTTTCTTTCTCTCTTTTTTTTTTAAATAAGAACCTTAAATCTAATCTGCTTAGTCTTTTTCCTAACCCTTGACAACAACTTGTAACCAACCCCCCTAAACAATGAAAATTATCCCAGACCCAAAACCCATTAAAAAGACCAAAAAACCACCCACCCCACACCACCTCTTTGGGAATGTGGGCGTCGTATTCTTAAAATTGCTTCCTGCTGGGTATGGGCGAAGTTATCTTTATCCTGAAAGAAAAATTTTAGGTTAATTGTCAAATTCTAGGAAAGGTAACTATATCCTTCATTATCCATTCTGTGTATAATGCCAAAGTTCAGGGTTTATCTCAAGTCCTTATTCAAGTAGTCTTTGAGACTGGATCATCTCAGCTAGTCATCTCAAAATTGCTCTGAGCACCTTGTAGTTCAAAGCTGATCTGTAGATGATGTTTGTCAGCTTAGTGATGTTATTATTGTCCACGTGGAATTGTTGTTGTTGTGGGGCCCCAACTTCTTCCTGGAGACTTCAGTTGGTGTTAGGCCTGGCCGTGAATTCCTGCAGAAAACTGATAAGAGACTCGAACACAAAGACATATATATGCAGCTAATTGAAGCCTTTTTTTTAGAATTAATCAGTACTCTATATGACCATTCATATCTTAGCAAAGTTTAAAATGTATATATATCTATATATCTATATATCTATATATATTAATCTTGTAAGTTTTGACATAAAATTTATACTTTAAGAAAAGTTTAAAGAATCAGAATAGAATCAAAGAGTTGAGATTAGTAATAGAATAGTCCCTTAATTAATTTGGCTTTTCTCCTGTCTCATAGCAGAAGATGGCTCTTTTTTTTTTTTTTTTTTTTTTTTTTTTTTTTTTTTTTTGGTTTTTCGAGACAGGGTTTCTCTGTGTAGCTTTGCGCCTTTTCCTGGAACTCACTTGGTAGCCCAGGCTGGCCTCGAACTCACAGAGATCCGCCTGGCTCTGCCTCCCAAGTGCTGGGATTAAAGGCGTGCGCCACCACCGCCTGGCAGAAGATGGCTCTTTTATTCTGGCATGATACAGGGAGTTTGCATTTTCCTTTTAACAACATGCTTGAGTTTAAAGAAGGAGAGAGCCATTCTCCAACTCCAAAGTCAGCTTTAAATTTTAATTGGACTGGGACTATTAGAAGACCAATAGTGTTAAATCTTTAGAGAAAAGCAGAAACAAACATTTAGGAAGACATAAAATTTTTTAGATAATATATACCCATACGCCATTTCACTCTGCTTCCTGGGATAGATGATTTGTCCCTTTTCTTCAGTTGTCTTATTTGTCCAGTGTTCTTCAGATTCCTTAACCTTCATTCTCCTAGAAGACAAAAACAAAAACCTTTCCCCAAGACTAATTTTGGGGATGTTCCTTTTTGGCAAGTTATTATCTGATTAAATGAAAAGACATGTGTTACTGGTATAAGTTAGTTTAAATTGGATGTTCATGTTGGTTGATGAGCTATCACCTCCTCTAATTAAGAGGTTTCTCTTGTTCAAATCGAACCTTTATCAATTTTGATGGTACCCACAACTTATCTTCTCCTGTAGAAACAAAAGCAAAACCTCGTCCCCAATGTAACACATACCCTGGTTTCCATTCTGAGGTCAGCACATCCTTAAAATATATAGGCTGATTTAATTCTGTAGTTTTTTCTATTATCCAATGTCTCTCTGCAGCTGTTGTTCCTTTCTCATTGGCATTAAGAAAATTCAAAGTTAATAGAGCATTATGCAGTCTATTTCTGGGGGTTTTTGTTGCCCCTTTCTGTTTATTTAGCATATCCTTTAGAGTTCTGTTTGATCTTTCTATAACTGCTTGACCTGTAGGATTATGTGGTATGCCTGTAATATGCTTTATATTGTAATAAGCAAAAAACTGTTTCATTTTAACAGAGACATATGATGGAGCATTGTCAGTTTTGATTTGTGCAGGTATACCCATGATGGCCATAACTTCTAGCAAATGAGTGATTACAGAATCAGCTTTTTCAGAACTCAAAGCAGTTGCCCACTGAAATCCTGAATAAGTATCGATAGTGTGGTGTACATATTTCAGTTTTCCAAATTCTGCAAAGTGAAACACGTCCATCTGCCAGATTTCATTCCTTTGAGTACCCTTTGGGTTACATCCTGCTGGTAATGGCGTTTGATTGTAGAAGGAACAAGTAGGACATTTCTTTATTATTTCTTTGGCTTGTTGCCAGGTTATGGAAAAATCCTTTTTTAAACCTTTACTATTGACATGATGTTTTTTATGACATTCTGAGGCCTCCAGCACATTTCCTATTAATAACTTATCAATCTCATCATTGCCTTGTGCTAGAGGGCCTGGCAGACCAGTATGGGATCGAATGTGAGTTATATATAAAGGATGACTCCTTTTCCTGATTGTATCTTGTAATTGAATAAATAGTGAAGTTAATTCTGAAGCATCAGGGATAAATTCTGCAGTCTCAATATGTAATACTACTCTTTCAGCATACTGAGAGTCAGTTACTATGTTGAGAGGTTCTGAAAAATCCATTAATACCAACAGAATAGCATATAATTCTGATTTTTGAACTGAATTATAAGGACTTTGAACCACTTTACTTAAATTTTCTGATTTGTAACCTGCCTTTCCTTGTTTGTTGGCATCTGTATAAAATGTACGAACTCCAGATATGGGCTTTACCCGTACAATTCGAGGCAAGATCCAATCAGCTCTCTTTATAAGATCAATTCTATCGCTTTTGGGATATTTGCTGTTAATTTCTCCCAAAAAATTACTGCAAGCTCTTTGCCAAGGTCCACTTTCTGTCCATAATTTTTCAATGTCCTCCTTAGTTAAAGGTACGACAATTTCTGCTGGGTCTATTTCTGCTAATTGACGAAGTCTCAATTTTCCTTTCCAAATCAAGTCAGAGATTTTTTCCACATAAGTTTTTAATTTTTTGTTGGTTTATTTGGTAAAAATATCCACTCTAATATGATATCTTCCCTCTGCATTAATATTCCTGTAGGAGAATGCCTAGAAGGTAAAATAACCAAAATGCAATCCAGCTTTGGATCAATACGATCCACGTGCCCTTCATGTACTTTCTTTTCTACCAAGGCCAATTCTTTCTCAGCTTCAGGTGATAACCCTCTTGGACTATTTAGGTCCTTGTCACCTTCTAAGGTTTTGAACAAATTATGCAGTTCATCATTTTTTACCCCAACAATAGTTCGTAGATGAGAAATATTTCCAAATAATCTTTGAAAGTCATTAAGAGTCTGTAGTCTATCTCTCCTAATTTGCACCTTTTGGGGTCTAATTTTTTGTAGCTCTATTTTATATCCTAAATAATTAATAGAATCTCCTCTTTGTATCTTTTCAGGAGCAATTTGTAATCCCCAGCAAGGCAAAATTTTCTTTACGTCTTCAAATATTCTTTCTAAAGTATCTGCATTTGAGTCAGCTAGTAAAATATCATCCATATAATGATAAATTATAGATTTAGGAAATTTTTTATGTATCACTTCCAATGGCTGTTGTACAAAATATTGGCACAGAGTTGGGCTATTCAACATTCCCTGTGGGAGGACCCTCCATTGAAATCTTTTAACCGGTTGAGAATTATTATAAGTAGGCACTGTGAAAGCAAATCTTTCTCTGTCTTTTTCTTGTAACGGTATTGAAAAGAAACAGTCTTTTAAATCAATAACTATGAGAGGCCATCCTTTTGGTAACAGAGTAGGCAGAGGAATTCCAGATTGTAGAGAGCCCATTGGCTGAATTACTTTGTTAATTGCTTTAAGGTCTGTTACCATTCTCCATTTACCAGATTTCTTTTTAATAACAAATACAGGAGAATTCCAAGGGCTGGTTGATTCCTCAATATGCTGAGCATTTAACTGTTCTTCTACCAGTTCTTCTAAAGCCTGGAGTTTCTCTGTTGTTAAAGGCCATTGCTGGACCCATACAGGCTTGTCTGTTAATCATTTTAAAGGTAGAGCTGTTGGTGTCTTTGGAAGATCATCAGTTGTTGTGCCCTGTTCTTGTATAATATGGATGGCTGGTGACCACTCAGAATAATGCCTTCTAATATTTCTCTCAGAAACATGTGCTAATTTATGATTTGTTTCTGAGATTGGAGGGATGTTAATCTGAGTATTCCATTGTTGCAACAAGTCTCGACCCCACAAGTTCATAGCTATGTTAGCTACATATGGTTTCAATTTTCCTCTCTGTCCTTCTGGACCTATACACTCGAGCCATCTTGCACTCTGTTTCACCTGAGATAATGTCCCAATTCCTAACAGTTGAACATTTACCTCCTGAAGAGGCCAAGTTGGATGCCAAAATTCTGGTGCAATTATGGTAATGTCCGCACCTGTGTCTACCAGACCAGACAACAAAACACCATTTATTTTTATCGATAATTTTGGTCTTTGTTCATTAATAAAAGTTTGCCAAAAAATTTTCTTTATATTTGCTCCTGAATTTTCTATTCTATCTGTTTCATCATCCTGACCAGCATGACTTATTCCAATAGGTATTTGGTTATTTAATTGCTCTGGGTAGGGGTTTCCTCTACGACTGCAGGAAAGGTTTGAACTGGATTTGCTATTGGGGCCTGCATGAGGCCCCTCTGGGAGTTTCCCGAAGACTGAGGCAAAGGATTACCCTGTCTGTCCCTTGTTGATCTACATTCGTTGGTCCAGTGTTTTCCCTTACCACACCTTCTGCATACTCCAGAAGGAAGGGGCTTTCTGTTGCCATTGTTCCTTGAAGAAACATTGTTTCTAGGAATGACCTGTTTACAGTCCCTTTTCAAATGTCCTTGCTTTCCACATCCAAAACATCTAACATTCCTCAAACCTTTTGAAATTGCTTCTCCTACCCATGTATCATCATGCTCATGAGCTTCAACATTAACCGTATCTCTAATCCAATCTTCCAAAGGTGCAGATCTTGCCTTTAACGGCCTGATTATTGTTTTGCATGCTGCATTCGCATTCTCAAAGGCCAAAGATTCAATTATTATCTTACTAGCTTCTGAATCCGGGACCATTCTCTTTACTGCTGAAGCCAGTCTTTGTAAAAAATCTGTGAAAGATTCTTTTGGGCCTTGTACAACCTTTGTAAATGACTCAGTTTTTTTCCTGGTTCCTCAACTCTGTCCCATGCATTCAAGGCTGCTGTTCGACATAAAATTAGGGTTTGGACATCATATAAACATTGTGTTTGTGCTGAAGCATATTGACCTTCTCCAATAAGCTGATCCTGGCAGACTTGTATTCCTTTATCCCTCCACTGCTTTTCTATGTTTTTAGCTTCGTCCTTGAACCAAGTTAGCCACTGAAGCCTTTGACTGGGTTCAAGAACACCTTGTGCCAGCTCCCGCCAGTCCTGTGGTACAATCCTATTATATGTTGACCAAGAGTTTAACATTTGCTTTACATATGGGGAATGCATACCATAAGATACTATTGCCTCCTTAAACCTTCGTAAATCTATCATATCAATTGGAGCCCAAATATTTTGTGTAGTCATTTGATCAGGCGACTGCTGTACGGTTACTGGACAAACTAAGGGTGACTGTGTGAAAACAGGCTTTCTTTCTGTAACCCTATGATCCAATCTTGAAGCAGCTTCACTGTTAGTTTCTTCTGTCTGAGTTTTTACAGGTTTAATAGGTTTTTCTAAAGCTGTCATCCTGGCACTTAAATTGACTATCTTTTTAAATAGTAAAATGAGGATAAACATAGTAATAAAATGCATAATTCGATCAACAGTAATCTTCTCATATAGCTGTTCCATTGTCAGACTGTCTAAAAGTGCAAACAAATTTTCTTCCAGTGTACACAGAAAACCCATTTTTTTTTTAATGTGGAAAAAAATTTTTTTCTTTTAAATAATTTTCTTTAAAATATCTGATATGTTAAGTGACTTACCAAGTCCTTGTAGAACAGTACCAATCCGAGGGAATTTCAAACAGCCACCTAGTGTCCGAGGTGCGAGTCCAGAGAGAGAGAGAGAGAGAGAGAGAGAGAGAGAGAGAGAGAGAGAGAGAGCAAGCGTAGCCACAAGTTCTGCCTAAGAGCTTGAATCCAGCCACGTGTTCCCGCTTGAGCCTAGTCAAGCCTTGGCTCTGGCTACCTTAAGCTCCAACCACGTGCGTTGGTTTTACAGGCAGGGGCCCTGTTCGGCAGGGCAGGCCTGAGTTGTTTGTAACACTGGCTTTAAGCAAGTAGCTCAAGGTTGGTCCGGCCTGAGGCCAAGCCGACCTGGGCCCGGGCTAGGGAGCCGGCCGCCCTGGCGGGAAACCAGACCTGCCGGCCGCCCTGGCGGGAACCCGGACCTGCCGCCAAGCCAAGTTAAGCGGTTTTAATGGATTCTTATCACGTTGGGCGCCAAATGTAGATGTAACCAACCGTCTTATTAAATAAGAAACACAGAGCCGATTCAGAGAAGAAAGCCAAGAGGTCAGAACTAAGAGCCTTACCCTTCCTGCTTCAGCTATCCTGCTTCAGCCAAGAGAGCTCTCCGAAAAAAAGAGGCCTACTTCCTGTGTGTACGTCTTTAAATACTCTAGATGTTCTGCCTTCTCATTGGTTGTAAACTAAACACGTGACTGCCTTGTCATTGCCTGTATGTACCGCCCTCCAGGTCCTTAAAGGCGTGCGCCACCACCGCCACGCACTTGCTATGGCTCTATAACTCTGACCCCCAGGCAACTTTATTTATTAACATACAATTAAAATCACATTTCAGTACAAGTAAAATACCACCACAGGTTTTCATCTAGAGATGAAAAAGAAAATGGATTGCTATCTTCCACTGCCAACATCAGACCTTAACTTTAGGATAGAAAATCTAAAAATTGTCAGAATTAAATGTGATTGAACGCTCTTTCTGAGCCAGGAGTACTGAAGGATCTCTTAAGGATAATTTAAAAAGAAAAACAAACCTTAATCATGAAAGAATATAATGGTATGTCCAGTTAGTGTACTTTGAGTTAACTAAAATTTTGAAACAAGAAGGTATAAACATGAAGAAAATATTCAAATTTCATATAATTAATAATGGACTAGAATTAAGAATATATAAATACCTTCCAAATACCAAAAAGGAAGAGACAACCTATGGGGAAATGGACAACTTGGATTGCCAGTGTGATTTTCTTTCATGATCTTGTTTCATGAACTATAACTGAAGTCCTCTTGGAGCGCAAGAATCCTTTGTCAGCCATCTCTGTTTTCTAGTCACTTCTCACAATGCCTAGGAAAATGGCAATGGTCAGTGTGTATGCTTGTCATATACACCAGCTAGTTAGTATACCACCCCAGGATAATGTGAACTCTGTTAGTGAACTCACTTGGCACACCATCCACAGACTTTACTCACACTCTCAGCTTAAATACCTTTCTGCTTGTGTCCACACCACTGGCTTCTATCCGTCTACCCTAAAGTCTTACCAGCACCTGCTAACTACCAAGTGTTCTTATGGAATATCTCTTGCAACATAAAACTGTTACTCCACATTTCTGCATCTGTGCCTCCTCTCCATGAAGTTGCTTCTAATCGCCTTGAGGGCATAGCCACATTTCTTTAAAGCAATGGTTTTCAACCTGTGGGTCTCAAACTCTATAGGGGTCGAACAACCCTTTCACAGAGGTAGTTAATCAGATATTTACACTATGACTCATAACAGTAGCAAAGTTACAGTTATGAAGTAGAAACAAAATAATCTTATGGTTGAGGGTTACCACAACATGAGGAACTGTATTAAAGGATCACAGCATTAGGAAGTTTGAGAACTACTGCTTTAAAGTGTGGAGTACATTTACATGAGTGTGGCGGTTTGAAAGAAAATGGTCCCCAAAGGGAGTGAAACTATTAGGCGATGTGGCCTTGTTGGAGTAGGTGTGGTCTTGTGGGAGGATGTGTCACTGTCTGGGTGGGCTTTGAGGTCTCTTTTCTCAAGCTTCACTCAGTGTGAGAGCCAGTGGACTTCCCATTACCTGCAAGATGTAGCACTCTCAGCTCCAGTACCACATCTGCCTGCATGCTGCCATGCTCCCCTTCATGATGATAATGGACTAAATATCTGGAACTGTAAGCAAGCCCCCTCAATTAAATGTTTTCTTTATAAGAGTTGCTGTTGTCATGGTGTCATTCCAGTATGGAAGGCAGGAGAGCAAGTGAGCACATGACTGCTCTAGTTTGGTTTTCTATTGCTGTGATGAGCTTCATGACCAAAAGCAACTTGGGGAAGGAAAGAGTTTATTACATCTTCTAATTTAGAATGAATTATCAAGAGAAGCCAGGACAGGAAGCCAAGGCAGGAACCTAGAGACAGGAACCGAAGCAGAGACCACAGAGGAATGCTGCTTACAGGCTTGCTCTCAGGCCCAGGTTCAGCTACACTCCTTATACAAACAAGGACCACCTGCCAAGGAATGGCTTTACTCATAGTGGACTGTGTGTTCCCACATCAATTATCCATCTAGGAAATGACCCCACAGTCTTGTTTACAGGCCAATCTGATGGAGGCATTGTCTCAACTGAGGTTCCCTCTTTCCAGAAGTCCCTAGTCTGTGACAAGTTGGCAAAGAATAACCAGGCCAGGGTCTGAACCCATCCATTGTACTGGGAACTCTTTCACCATAAAGACCTTAATACATTCATGTGGGCATAGCATGACCATATGATGCATCATCTCTTAAGGCACCTGGAACTTTTGCTGTTGCTGCTATTTTGTTTGTTTTGGTGACTGGGTGTCTCACTGTTTAATTTTTTGCTGGCTAGAAGCATTAATTTTTGAAGGTCAGGCTGGCTCAAGCTGGTGACCCTCCTGTATTATCCTCCTGAGTCACAGATAAACACTACCATGGCCAACCCACTTCCCATCTTTTAATGCTTTCTTACTTACTTACTTCACTAAAAAACAAAACAAAACAAAAAACAAACAAAAAAAAAAAAAACCCTCACAAAATCAACTTAAGGAAGGGGGTGGTTACCTTGGCATAGAGTTCCAGGGGCTACCAAACTCTTTGACAGGGAGAGTATGGTGGCAGGATCAGGCAGCAGTTGGTCACATTGCATCCACAGTTAGGAAAGAGGGATAAATGTTGCTGGGTACTTCTTTTTCATTCACGCTAAGACACCAACAGATGAAAGGGTCATACCCGTATTTAGGGTAGGTCTTCCCACCCCAATTAACTTAATCTATGTGATCCCTCATAGACAAGCCCAGAGATTTGTTTCTATAGTGACTTTGTCTTGTTAAACTGACTGTCAATATTAACTACCATACTAGTGTTTCCATGGAAATAGTTTTGAGGAGACATCCAACTTATAGCAAATGGACATTTTATCCTGATTCTTTTCTCTTTATACCAACTACAGCTGGCTGTTAAGTCAATATAGGTCGCATGAGATTAGAGAAAATTTAGCAAATGATGTGAAATTGAGATCAGGTTACCAGGATCATGGATGTAATCTATAAGGAATATTCATTGTACAAAATAAGGCTTGAAGATTGACTAATTGACAGCTTAATGGCTAGAGTAAGAAAACAGAGTATTAAAAATTAATGGAGTCATTCTACTACTACATTATGGTGGCTTCAGCACCAGCATCATCCTGGATAAGATACTTGGGTGCTCTGAGTCTTATGTGTCAATTGGGTGACAACATCTCTATCAAAGCTTACCTCACAGAGTAAACAGTACACAAAAAACAGTTGACAAATTTTATTTCCCATCTTTCTCCCCTCTCTTAAAAATTGTTATGCTCCATCAGATTATAGAGTGCATGCTTCTAGGACTGAATCATAACAACCTTCAACAAGGTACTTTCACTGAATCATTATTTGCCTTTCATGATTTATACTGACCTGAGTAACACTAACAGTTGGTAGAAAAGAAACAAATGGCAACAACTCAAATCCCTCTCCACTTACCTGTGTGTTATGCAGAAATGGGGCTCAATAACTCATCCACTGGAATGCTGGAAGTAGAAAATCTGAGTAAATGAACAGGAACTATAGATGCAAACATAACCAACAGAATACAAGAGATGGAAGAGAGAATCTCTGGTGTGGAGGATAAAATATAGGAAATAGATTAGTCAGTCAAAGAAAACACTAAAGCCAAAAAAGTCATAATACAAAATGTCCAGGAAATATGGGACACCATGAAAAGATCAAACCTAAGAATAATAGGAATAGAAGAAGGAGAACAATACCAACTCAAAGGCACAGAAAATATATTCAACAAATCATAGAAAAAAACCTTCCCAACTTAAAGAAGGAAATATCCATGAATATACAAGAAACTTATAGAGCACCAAATAGATTAGAACACCCAAAAAAAGTCCCCTTGCTACATAATAATCAAAACACTAAAAATACTGACTAAAGAAAGACTATTAAGATCAGCAAAGGAAAAAGGCCAAGAGACTTATAAAGGCAGATCCCTCAGAATAACACCTAATTTCTCAATGAAGACTCTGAAAGCCAGAAGGTCCTGGACAGACATAATGCAGACACTAAGAGACCACAGATACCAGCCCAGACTCCTATACCCAGCAAAACTTTCAATCACCACTAGAAGGAAAACTCCAACCTAAGAAAGTTAGATGCACCCATGAAAACACAGGCAATAGATAACCCCACTGCAGCAAATGCCAAACAAGGGAAATACACACACACTACTACTACTACTACTACTACTACTACTAAAAGATAACAGGAATTGATAATCACTGGTCATTAATATCCCTTAATATCAATATCAAAGGACTCAATTTACCTATAAAAAGACACAGGCTAACAGAATGGATACAAAAACAGGATCCATCCTTTTGCTGCATACAAGAAATACACCTCAACTTTAAAGACAGACACTACCTCAGAGTAAAGGGTTGGGAAAAGACTTTCCAATCAAATGTACTTAAGAAGCAAGCTGGTGTAGCTATCCTAATATCTAACAAAATAGATGTCAAACTAAAATCAATCAAAAGAGATTGGGAAGGACATTACATATTCATTACAGGAAAAATCCACCAAGATCAAGTCTCAATTCTGAACATTTATGCCCTAAATACAAGGGCACTCACATATGTAAAAGAAACATTACTAAAGCTGAAATCACACATCAAACCCCACACTCTAGTAGTGGGAGATCTCAACACCCCACTCTCACCAATGGACAGGTCTGCCAGACAGAAATTTAATAGGAAAAATATGGGATCTAACAGATGTTAATGACTCAAATAGACTTAATCAATATTTACAGAACATTCCATCCTAACAAAAAAGAATATACCTTCTTCTCAGCACCCCATAGAACTTCTTCTAAAATTGACCACATACTTGGTCACAAAGCAAATCTCATCAGATACAAAAAAATTGAAATAACCTCCTGTATTTTATCAGACCACCATGGCTTAAAGTTAGATTTCAACAACAAAAATTACAGAATGCCTACAATCTCATGGAAACTGAATAATGCTCAACTGAATCACCAATAAGTCAAGGGAGAAATAAGGAAAGAAACTTCCTAGATTTCAATGAAAATTAATATACAACATACCCAAACTTATGGGACACTATGAAAGCATGCTAAGAGGAAAATTCATAGCACTAAATGCCCACATAAAGAAGTTGGAGAAATCTCACACTAGCGATTTAACAGCACACCTTAAAGCTCTAGAACAAAAAGAAGCAAACTCACCCAGAGGGAATAGATGCCAGGAAATAATCAAATTGAGGGCTGAAATCATTAAAATAGAAACAAAGAGAACAATACAAAGAATCAATGAAACAAGAGTTGGTTCTTTGAGAAAAATCAACAAGATACACAAGCCCTTATTCAAACTAACCAAAAGGCAGAGAGAGAACATTCAAATTAACAAAATGAGAAATGAAAAGGGAGACATAACAACAGACAAAGAGGAAATACAGAGAATCATCGTGTTATACCTGTACTCCACAAGATTGAAAAATCTAAAAGAAATGGACAATTTTCTGGATAGGTACTGTTAGACCCCAAAATCTAGGGTCTCAAATGGGCAATTTTGAGACCATACAATTTTGTTTCACAAGATCATGGTCTGATCACTGTGGTGGTATTATGTTCCCCAAAATATTGTGTACCTTAATAAACTTATCTGGGGTCAGAGAACAGAAAAGCCACAAGATACTTAGGCTAGAAAATGTTAGCACATGCCTTTAATCCTAGCATTCCAGAGACAGAAATCCCTCTGGATCTCTGTGAGTTCAAGGCCGCATTGGAAACAGCCAGGCATGGTGACTCATGCCTTTAATCCCAGAAAGCAGCCTTTAATCCCAGGGAGTGGTGGTAGAAAGCAGAAAGGTATATAAGGCGTGAGGACCAGAAACTAGAAGCATTTGGCTGGTTAAGCATTTGGCTGGATACACTTTCAGGCTTCTAGCAGCAGTTCAGCTGAGAGCAATTGGGATGAGGACACAGAAGCTTCCAGTCTGAGGAAACTGAGGAAACAAGACCAGCCGAAGATCTGGCGAGGTGAGATAGCTGTGGCTTGTTCTGGTACTCTGACCTTCCAGCATTTACCCCAATAACTGGCCTCGGGTTTGATTTTATTAATAAGAACTCTTTAAGATTCATGCTACAGATCACAGAGTGGGTACAGTCACGTCCGCATGTACATTCTTCCTGAAACCTCAAGGGGAGGTATCAGGGCAGGAGTGGAGTTTACACAAAGGTCACAGTCCTTCCTGGAACACTTGCAACTATCCCAGTCACAGTTGAGCACATCTCTTAACTGAAATCTTTTTACACTGTTACAGGGGTGGTTGAATAATGATTGAGTCAGCTTGCCCTTGGAACTAGATTTTCTTTTTAGTTCCTTATTCTCCTGGGACTTGGGGGGGGGGTGTAAGCCTGAAGGGTTAGGGTCTTTCAGTACCACAAACCAAAATTAAATCAAGACCAGATAAACAATTTAAATAGACCTATAACCCCTAAGGAAATAGAAACAGTCATTAAAAGTCTCCCAACCAAAAAAAGCCCAGGACCAGACTGTTTCAATGCAAAATTCTACCAGAATTTCAAAGAAGAACTAATACCAATACTCTTCAAATTGATCCACACAATAGAAACAGAAGGAGTATTACCAAACTCTTTTTATGAGGTTATAATTACTCTGATTCCCAAACCACACAAAGATGCAACAAAGAAAGAGAATTACAGACCAATCTCCCTCATGAGCATTGATGCAAAAGTATTCAAAATACTGGCAAACCAAATCCAAGAACACATCAAAAAAATCATCTACAATGATCAAATAGGTTTCATCAGAAGGATGCAGGGATGGCTCAACATACAAAAATCTGTCAATGTAATACACCATATAAACAAACTGAAAGAAAACACCACATGATCATCTCATTAGATACTAAAAAAGCCTTTGACGAAATCCAACACCCCTTCATGATAAAGGTCTTGAAGAGACCAGGAATACAAGGAACATACCTAAACATAATAAAGGCAATTTACAGCAAGCCAACAGCCAACATCAAATTAAATGGAGAGAAACTCAAAGCAATTCCACTAAAATCAGGAACAAGACAAGGCTCTCCACTCTCCCCATATCTATTCAATATAGTACTCAAAGTTCTAGCTAGAGCAATAAGACAACAGAAGGAGATCAAGAGGATACAAATTGGAAAGGAAGAAGTAAAACTTTCCCTATTTGCAGATGATATGATAGTATACATAAGTAACCCAAAAATTCTACCTGGGAACTCCTACAGTTGATAAACAACTTTAGCAATGTGGCAGGACACAAGATTAACTCAAAAAAAATCAGTAGCTCTCCTATATACAAATGATAAACAGGCTGAGAAAGAAATCAGAGAAACATCACCCTTTACAATAGTTACAAATAATATAAATACCTTGAAGTAACTCTAACTAAGCAAGTGAAAGACCTGTATGACAAGAACTTTAAGTCTTTGAAGAAAGAAATTGAAGAAGATATCAGAAAATGGAAAGATCTGCCATGCTCATTGATAGGTAGAATCAACATAATAAAAATGGCAATCTCACCAAAAGCAATCTATAGATTCAATGCAATCCCCATCAAAATCCTAACACAATTCTTCACAGACCTCAAAAGAACAATACTCAACTTCATATGGAAAAACAAAAAACCCAGGATAGCAAAAACAATCCTGTACAATAAAGCAACTTCTGGAGGCATCACCATCCCTGACCTCAAGCTCTATTATAAAGCTATAGTAATAAAAAAAAAAACAGCTTGGTATTGGCATGAACACCAACATGTGGACTAGTGGAATTGAATTGAAGACCCTGACATTAATCCTCACACCTGTGAAGACCTGATTTTTGACAAAGAATCCAAGACCATACAATGGAAAAAAAAGAAAGCATCTCCAACAACTGGATGTTAACATGTAGAAAATTGCAAATAGATCCATATCTACTGCCATGTACAAAACTCAAGTCCAAGTGAATCAAATACCTCAACATAAATCCAGTTACACTGAACCTGATAGAAGAGAAAGTAGGAAGTAGCCTTAAATGCATTGGCACAGGAGACCACTTCCTAAATATAACAGCAGTAGCATAGACGCTGAGAGCAACAATTAATAAATGGGACCTCCTGAAACTGAGAATCTTCTGTAAGGCAAAGGGCGCAGTAAATAAGACAAAACAACAGCCTACAGAATGCGAAAAGATCTTCACCAACCCCACATCTGACAGAGGGCTGATATCCAAAATATATAAAGAACACAAGAAA
Organism: Peromyscus eremicus; assembly: GCF_949786415.1. Classification (NCBI taxonomy): domain Eukaryota; kingdom Metazoa; phylum Chordata; class Mammalia; order Rodentia; family Cricetidae; genus Peromyscus; species Peromyscus eremicus. Next base: position 43,441,330 of record NC_081419.1, read on the forward strand.
CTGGACATCAAAACATTAAAAAAAAATCCAATTAAAAAATGGGGTACAGATCTAAACAGAGAATTCTCAATAGAAGAATCTCAAATGGCCGAAAGACATTTAAGGAATTGCTTAACATCCTTAGTCATCAGGGAAATGCAAATCAAAATGACTCTGAGATACCATCTTACACCTGTCAGAATGGCTAAGATCACAAATACTGATGACAGCTCATGTTGGAGAGGATGTGGAGCAAGGGGAACACTCCTCCGCTGTTGGTGGGATTGCAAACTTGTACAGCCATTTTGGAAATCAGTATGGCAGTTCCTCAGAAAATTGGGAATCAATCTACCTCAACACCCAATGATACCTACCACTCTTGGGCATATACCCAAGGAATGCTCAGTCATACCACAAGGACACATGTTCAACTATGTTCACAGCAGCATTGTTCATAATAGCCAGAACCTGGAAACAACCTAGATGCCCCTCAACCAAAGAATGGATAAAGAAAATGTGGCACATATACACAATGGAGTACTACTCAGCAGTAAAAAACAATGACATCATGAAATTTGCAGGCAAATGGATGGAACTAGAAAATATCATCCTGAGTTGAGGTAACCCAGACTCAGAAGGACAAATATGGTATGTACTCATAAGTGGATACTAGATGTAAAGCAAAGAATAATCCACAGCTCCAGAGAAGCTAGGTAACAAGGAGGACCCTAAGATTGATGCATGGATTGCCCTGGGAAGGGGAAATAGATGAGATCTCCTGTGGGTGACAGGGAGGGAGGCAATGGAGGGTAGGGAATGGGGGATGGGAGCATAGGGAATGGGATGGTTGAGCTGGAACAGGGTGGAGTGGGGGAGCAATGAGGGAGATATCTTGATAGAGGGAGACATCATGGGGATAGGGAGAAACCTGGTGTGAGGGAAGTTCCTGTGACTCCACAGGGATGACTTAGACTGACTACTTAGCTTAGACTACTAACAGTGGTGGTGGGGGTGCCTGAGCTAGCCTATCCCGGTGATCAGATTAGTGAATCCTTAACTGCCATCGTAGAGCCTTCATCCAATAACTGATGAAAACAGATGCAGTGAGCCACGGCCAAGAACCAGGCCAACCTCCGGAAGTCCAGTTGAAGGGAGGGAAGAGGGATTCTATGAGCAAGGGGGCATCAAGACCATGATGGGGAAACTTACAGGTACAGCCAAACCAAGTCAGTGGGAACTCACAAACTTTGAACTGACAGCTGTGGAGCCTGCATGGGGCTGGACCGGGCCCTCTGCATCGGTGAGACAGTTATGTAGCTTAGTCTGTTTGAGGGGCCCCTGACAGTGGAATAGGATCTATCTCTGGTGCATGAACTGGCTTTTTGGAGCCCATTGCCTATGGTGGGACACTTTGCACAACCTTGCTGCAGGGGGAGGGGCTTGGACCTGCCTCAGCTGAATGTGCCTCTGGGCTTTGCTGACTCCCCAGGGGAGGCCTTACCTTTTCAGAGGAGGGGATGGAGTGGGCTAGGGGTAAGGCTGGGGGGTTGTGGGAGGAGGGATAGGGGCATCTGTGGTTGGTATGTGGAATGAATAAAAAAATTCTTAAAAAAAGAATTAAACTATGATCCATATGTATAACTTTGAACCTTCTAGAAGCTACATTAAAAAAATAAAACAGGTGAAACTAATTTTAATGATAGTTTGTTTACAATTGTACATCCAAAATATCATTTCATATACATAAAATCAGAAAATAAGAGGTCATGTGTACTATATGTAAACCGTTATTTTATATACTATCAAAGTCTAGTGTGTACGAGAACCGAAGTTACATTTTTAAGTTGTAATTACTGTGCCTAAGAGATCCATGAAATAGAAATACCTCTAACCTGTAAGGCCCTTGCCCAAGGACAGATACTTCCTGAAAGGCTGGAGGTTACTGTTTATGGGAGGTAACAAGCCACTTTTTCACTACTCTAAACAAGTTTGTTTGACCTAAGGACACTGGATGTGTCACATGTGGGTGGGAGGCATGTATGGAGGAAATATGTCCGGATGTATGCTTGCCCTGTTTGGACCTGATGAGAAATACACTGAATCGTGGGGTTTGCCTTTTTAAGCTCCTGCAAACCATGACTTGGGGCCATTTTCTGGAAAACCAGAGATGGAGCCCATCTACCTGGCCAGGATTTAATTAAAGTTTGCTTCAAATTTGAAACAAACAAACAAAAACCTATCCACTGACTTTATTATGAACAACTTCAAATATAATGAATAGTTTAAAATCATTTAGTTACAGCTTCCTATCATCACATAGATTTAATAATTGCTATAATTATCATAACAATACTGAGGTTAGTCGGGGCATCAGCAGAATTTAAGATTTGCTGTTGCCCTGTAGGTATCTACAATCTCCCAACAGAGTGACTCAAATGGTTTCTTCAGTGTAACTTTGTCAATGAACACTTCCCCATTCATGATGTGAGGATTCCTCTGATGGCGAGCTAGCCAGTAGCTCTTTTATTCTGTAATGCAAGCTCATGGCTCACTTCAGCTGGGCTTACACCTGTTGTCTCCTCTGCTTTCTTTCGTGACCCATAACTCTTGCGTCTTCTCTCTCTTCACAGATTTTCAAAGAAATAATAATATTGACAAGCGTGGCAAAGCGAAATACATGATGGTCAGTTAAAATGGAATTTCAGATAATAACTGTTAAAATGTGTCCCCAATACAGCACAGAACTAATCACATTGAAGAGTATTTATCAGACATGTAAATTCACCTCGACATTTTGTATTTTATCTGTTAGCTTAGACATCGGAAGATCCTTTGAAGAGACTGGAGAAGATGCTGCTGAAGAATGGAGAACAGATTGAATAAACCTATGAACACAGTTAAAGTCATTCTGTCATGTGTTTAAAATGGTGCATTCCATCTACTACCACACCACAGCTCTAACTAACAGCACAGCTCAGTCTAGTCCTGGGTGAGGCTCTGTGAATCCATTGATTTGGGCTGGGCTGGCTCATGCCAGACAGCCAGACCTTGACAGTTGCTTCTGCTTTCTCCCTGCCCTTCGTCCTTCCCTCAGGACCCCTCACAGATTTCTCAGAGCAGTATCTCAAGCATAGGTCCAGTGGCCCAAACGCACCAATCTTTGAGATGTCTCAGAACCAGTACAATGTCACCTCTGTCTTTGCATTAGGCATAAAACCAGATGCTTCTACAGGCAGGATAATGGGCCTGGCCTCTGTACAGAGAATGCCTGCCAAGTCACAGGGCAACTGCGTGCATGAATGGCAGAGAAATGTGGCCTACCACAATGGAAGATTAAAAAAAATTATAAATGAGTGTTGTTTTGAAATTATAATTTTTTTGGAAATGTAGCATTATTTTTTTCTGCCAAGAAAAACACATTTTTCCAACTTTCAAATAGATTTTTAAAGTCCATAATGTGTCAAAACCAAGAATTCTTATGTAAATTATCAGAATTTTCTGTAATTTTTCTCTAAACACCTGTCAGAAAAGTTCTTCGAGAACATATACGGTGGCATATTTGTCTTGTGATAAGTATATCTGTCCGTAGGATGAGCCAGAATATTAGGACTGGAAATTTGCAAGAAATAGACAAAACGGATAAAAAAATAAAAGAAGGCTAAAAGGTCCATAAGTGGGCTACAACTCTGGAGAGTGTGGAAGGCTGCACCGTTGACCTCACTACCATCTGTTAAGTTTCGGCACTGGAAAGAAACAACTCCTGAGGTACGTCTGGCTGAGCGCTATTTCTAACACAGCAATCTTACAGACTTTTGTTGCACTGTAAATCAAGTAACATAAAAATCCTATGCAAAGTTTAAAGTGTCAAATAAATGAGTATTTCAAATAATTTCAAAGACACTTCAGGCAAGGATCTTCACTGTGACTTTCAGCTGCAAAGCCCCTTTATTCTAGAAAACAGAACAGTTAAAAGTTATGGGTGTGAGTTTTGGCTCCTTGGTAGTTAGTTTCTTTCCCAGTGGTAAGAAGAGCACTGTCATTAGGCACAGGTACCAGCTGAGCCATGGTTCTCAGCATCAGCTCTGGTCTAGGAAAGGTGATGGACTAAGTCATCACAAGGACTAAGATCAAGTTGCAGAGTGGATTCTGTTGCCAAGGCCAGACCTGGCAGGATGTGTAGGTGAAATGTGAGGGAGGGCCATTCCCCCAAAGAACAAAGAAGTGTAATTCTTGCTCACTAAGCTTGAAAAACAAGCGCATTTGGAAGAAAATACTGTGTGTCAAACATCTTTAAGATTCATCCAGTCCTTAAAATCATCTCTACGAGACAGGTGTATCTGAACCCAGTTCCTCTGGAACATCAGTCAGTGCTCTTAACCGCTGAGCCATCTCTCTCCTCTCAAAAGGAAGTTAATTTCTCTCCCAAGATGCTATGATTTTAAAATGGTAGACAGACCTGAGACTTGAACCCAAATACCTTGACTCCAGGCAGTTTGGTATACCATAGCAAAAAATAGGAAGATGGCTAACAAATCTTTTTGTGACAGATCTTTTAGGTATAAAAACTTTCTCTTCCATAATATGGGTATATCAAAGTCAAGTTGCTTAGGTATAGTAGTGTGTGACTCTGTTCAATAAACACATACTCAAGACCTTAGAGATCCATTAGATGGATTCAACAAAACATTAACAGTGGTTTCCCCCAGTGAGGGAGCTGAGACACTAAGAATAAAAATCTCGTATTATATCCAAGTTATAATTTTAACATGTTGTAAAGAACCCATCAAGGTGAAATGCCTAGCTATTCAACATTATATAGCTATTCAACATTCAACATGATAATCTAAAGTTGGTTCTGGGTCATTCTTGTCTTGTAGTTTTGTTACCTCAAGGAAATGAGGGGGGAAACAACTCGTCTTGGACTTCTCAGTTAAGGAGATGGTGACAAAAGTCTAAAGCAGTGTGGGCAAGACTTTTCAAAATTCCTAATTAATGACTCATAGACTGACACATCTCCCTCCATCCCATGTAACCTATAAAATATTAAAACTACGTCTGTAGATTAGAACCTGGGGTGTAGGAAGTCTTTGTTTTCAACCAACAGTTTCTACAATAAAACATAGCAACACAATTGATGTCTCCCATGATTCTCACTTGCTTTCCTCATCTGGTTCCTATTAAGTGACCAACCACCAGCAAGCTTGGAAGGAGGTTTTATTTTTTTTCTACATGCTGAACCATAATGCACAGAATCATTTATCATATTTTATACTTTCCATAACTGATACCATAAAACAAATCTGTAGTGGTTATTTGTTCCACCTATGGCCTTGGAGTACTAGCTCCTACGGTGTTGCCTCTTGGCTAGCTTAAGATCTGGGGAGCACATACTCTTGCACTCTTAGGTGGTAAAGACCAAGTCAGGTGGTGTAAAGCAGCGTGAGACCAGTTCTCAGCCTTCCAGGGACTCTGCGACTGAATTTGCCTTATCCTGTATCAGTTAGTTGTTTCACCATACAATCCACTAACAAACAGTCCCTTTCTCAGTAGTCTGTAGTGATATTGTGTTCCCCAACATATTGTGCACCTTAATAAACTTACCTGGAGTCAGAGAACAGAACCGCCGCTAGATAGATATAGAGGCCAGAAAATAGTGGCACACACACTTTTAATCCTAGCATTCTGGAGGCAGAGATCCATCTGTATCTCTGTGAGTTCAAAGCCACACTGGAAACAGTCAGGCATGGTGACACATGCCTTTAATCCCAAGAAGTGATGGCAAGAAGCAGAAAGTTATATAAGGTGTGAGGACCAGGAACTACAGTCTATTAAGCTTTTAAGCTTTTGAGCAGCAGTTCAGCTGAGATCCATTCGGATGAGGACTCAGAGGCTTCTGGTTTGAGGAAACGAGATCAGCTGAGGAATTGGTGAGGTGAGGTTAGCTGTGGCTGGTTCTGTTTCTCTGATCTTTGTGTTCACCCCAATACTTGGCTCCAGGTTTGTTTTTATTAGTAAGACCTTATAAGATTTGTGCTACAGTAATCCATGGGTTTCCTGCATTATCTGGCACCCAATGTGTGGTACAAACCCATGACCCTGAGATTGAGTCTCATTCTCTACCAACTGAGCTAGTCCACCTACACCCATCTTGTTCTATGACTTTCTTTTTTCACATTGTTTTTTTTGCTGTATTTGTGACAACCCAGGACTCTAGCTTGACTGAGTATTGTATATGACTCTATCATGAATATGCCCCAGTGTGAAACATAGATAAAGATGTATTCAAGGCTGTCACATCTTGTTAAGGTCTCCTTTACATGTTGAATAATTTGAGGATGCAGGCAAGGGACCTCTGATTTGTGGAACACTTCCTAGCAACAGTCACACATCACCCCATTGCTGTTTCTTATTTTTGATGCTGACTACTTTGGACCTTGCAATTTTGCTGAGATGGTAACCTATGTACTTCCTACTTACTGTCTACTACGTCTCCGATTAGCAATGAAAAAATATTTTCCATGTTTTCTAGGCTTCAGGATTTCCTCATCCTGTTAACAAATTAACACCTTTACATATCTTAAACAAGTTATTAAATGTGCCTTATTTGCCTTCATGGTACTTACATACATTTCACCTCCTAAAGGTTTGAGATTCATCGTATCTTTTATGACAGCACCGTGTATTTTGAACTAGTTTTCACATGCTATAGTCCAAAAGCACAAATTACGTTCTAAGTTTTTAAATGTTACTTTAAAAGCCTTCAGTCTGACACAAACCCATTGATGATACAGCTTGAAGTAGAGACCATGCTTTTACTCAAATAGACAATTGTACAAACACTAATTTTCAAAAGCCGGCTCTTTTCCTCTACTGGTTTAAAATGATAGGACCTGACTATCTGTGCAGACGGTTCTCAATCCAAGCTTGACACAAGGGAACAGCAGCAGCAGGAACCAGGCTAAGTACTTTACGTGCTGGTGTCAGAATATCAGGGCTTAACTATTCCCTGAGAAGCCTGGTAACCGGAAGGAAGTACTATGATGTGCATGCTAATGGCTGACAGAAACATGCTCATCAGGGCTGGGGAGATGGCTCAGCGGTTGAGAGCACTGGCTGCTCTTTCAGATGACAGGGATTCAATTCCCAGCACCCATCTAGCCGCTCACTACTGTCTATAACACCAGTGCCAGCGGACCTGATGCCTTTTTTTTTTTTTTTTGCCTCCACAGGCACTGCACACACAGGGTGCACAGGCAGACATCAGGCAAAACACCCATACACATAAACATTTTTAAAAATGCATTCTCTTCAGGTAAGTTATTCAAATATGCCAGTTAATACAAACCACACTGGAAACAGCAGACTTCAAACATATAACTTGCTTTTATTAAATGGAAAAAGAATTCATGTTTGTCAAAATGGCAGATATTCCAGTAGCTTTAGTAAGAGTCAAAACAGCGTCGGGCTGTTTCAACAGTTTCTGGAATAAATGAGCAATTAAATTCATAAAGAAATTCAGGACACCAACATGTGCTAGACCCTAGGATCACTGTAAGCCAACACATCAATCACTGTTTCCCTGAACCAGTGTGGCTTTCAGGAAAATATATATTATTATTTAGACAATTAGAGTCTGAGCTACGTAAATGACTAATTTAGCATTTTATTTTAATTAAATCAGGATTTTGGAAACTTCAAACTAGTCTTTAAAGTTTTGAATGTGGACACAAACTAGCCCCTTTTCTCCCTACATACCAAATGTGAAATAACTGTCATAATATATCAACATTTTCACAGGAATATTTTAAGACTTCTGGCATTAGAAAATATGTAATATCTGTGTAACAACATAATTATATACAGAAAACATCTTAAAGTCTCCTTGTGCAATTTAACTAGCAAAGGTTAAAGTGTTATATTTTTAAAAAATACTATTATTATTTCCTATTGATCTGGCACTCATTTGTAATTAAAAGAATGCACAAAATAAGTCTCACAATAAGTGATTCTTCAATAAAAATAAATGAACATTATTTATTTGATTTACTAGTTTTCCTCATCTTTCAGCAAAAAGACTTTATTATAATTTATGTTTCTAATTACAGCCTAATGCTGAGGCAGTAAATGTTAGTATGTGCTTGCCTGCTTCTCTGTCATACAATATATCCATAAATCTCAATTTATACCTTTGTTTTACGGTACACAGTATGTCCATAAATAAAAGAAAAAAATTAATAAGTTGTGATTATTCACTGTGGGGGGAAAAAAAACAAGGCATTTATACCTTGTTTAAAGTTTCTAAAGCAGCAATATTTAGTTATGACAAAAAGACCAAACACTATTATAAATTATAAGTTCTAGTCATTTTTCTTTTGGCATTAGATCCATAACACAAATGCTTATTCTTGAACAGAGTTATATATTAATGTACATCTGAATATATAGTTGCCAATATTCTTTGCAGGCAGGAAGCTGGTCAGTGAAGTGTGTCACGGCAGGGTGATGTTAGTGACTGTCCTGGGCATCAGAGGACATGGCATAGCTGAGTCCTGACTTCCCATTCACAGAGATTGTATTTGATGGAACAGTAACCTAAGAGGAAGAAACATATTTTGTTCCCATCAGTTTTTATAAAATAGGACAGCTGTCTAATTTTTAACAATTATCACATTATAACTTCTGCTTAACTGAAAATGTTAGCATTCAATATTTATCACTCAATGATTTACAAATAATTAAGAATAAATGTTCATTCTATCATGAAATGGAAAATGAGAGACTTGTTATTTCCACAACAAACAAGTTAAATAACCCATCAACATATCTTAGTCTTTATTACTAAGCCAACATAAAAGAAAAGAGCACAAACAGACTGCAGGCCAAGCTGTCACAGGGCAATTTTAGCTAGATGAATCCTGCCTTCTCAAAAGTGCTTTGACAAAAATGGGAAAACTAAAGTGAATTTTGCAAAATTTAACAATTTTGTACTAATATCAGAAAGTAGTTTGAAATCCTCCTCTTACCTACTCCCTATATATTTAAAACAAAAGCATCAACCACCAAAACTGGGTCTTTAAGAATTCTTTCATGGTAAAGGGTTACAGCCAACTGTCAAGCCTGTGACTATCATGGCTAGAACAGAATGAGGGAAGGGCTTTACAGGAAGTTTCAGTCAATAAACACTCAACCTTCAAAACCCAACAGTTGAGTGTTCCATTTGCAACTCAAGATGCAGTGGAGCAGATGGAACTACATACCTGAAACTACAACTAAGAAGAGTTGTCACCAAGGCAACTGCTTAGTGGTCATGCGGGCTACTTCCCAGTATAATCAGAAAGCCCCAAGTAATGACTTTTCACTGTAGAACTTTAATCTTAAAGCCTGTCTTTGTAATTCATTCTATAATTACAGTTCTCAAAACCCTTCTGTAAAAAGGTTCATTTTATTTATTTATTTTTTACTTATACGTATGTGTGTGTTGGGGTGGATGTGTATGTGATCTACGTGTGTGCTTAAGGAGGCCTGAAGAAGTTATCAGATCCCCTGGAGCTAGAGTTATAAGCCTTTGTGAGGTGCCAGGCATGGGTGCTAGACACTGCATGCTGGTCCCCCAGAAGAGCATCAAGAGCTCTCAATCACTGAGCCCCATTCATGATTCTTTATAAGACACAAAGCATTCACAAAATTATAGTGATGGCTCTCAATATTCACCAGCAGGAACTGCAAAACTCAAACACAATAAAAACAAAACTGGCCACCAATACATGGTCTGAACAGACGGCCCTCAAAAGGAGAAACACAAATAACCTATAACTGTTTTTAAAATGTTCAAAAACCCTAGCCATCAGAGCAATTAAAACTACTTTGAAATTCTCTTATCCTAGACAGAATGGCCACAAAAACTAGTAAAGCCAGTGTGGAATCAACATACAGGTTTCACACACACAAAAAAACCTAAAAAGAGAACATATGACCAGGCTATACTATAGCTCACCCGGAGATATTCTCAAATGACTCCATATCCTACTTTAGAGACTCTTGCCCTGTTTACACTACCCTTTTCACAATGGTGAGGCAATGAATCTGCCTAGATCTAGTTCATCAACAGATGAAGAGATAGTGAAAATGTGGTATAACTACACAAAGGAATTTTATTCAGCAATTAAAAAAAGCAGAATTATGAAATTTGCAGAATAATGGTTAGAACTGGAAAATACCATGCTAAGCAAAGTAAGAGAGGCCCAAAGAAAGACATACAGCATATGATCTCACACACATGTACCTCTAGCTTCTAAAACGGCTAACTATGGATATCTAGGAGTACTGGCTACTTTTCTGACAACGGGACTCAAACTGTGCCATTTAGGAAGAAGGAACTTCAGTTGAGAAAATGCTTCCCTTAGATTGGGCCAGAGGCAAGTCTGTGTGGCATTTTCTTAATTAATGACTGATGTGGCAGGGCCTAGCCCACTGTGGGAGGCGTCATCCCTGGGCAGTTGACCCTGGGTTATATAAGAAAGCAGGCTAAGCAAGCCTTGGGGAGAGAGCCAGTAAGCAATGTTCCTCCACTGTTTCTGTTTCAGTGCCCGCCTTGAATTCCTGCCTTGGCTTCCCCTGATGATGATGGGCTGTAACCTAAGACAAATAAACCCTTTCCTCCCCATGTTGCTTTTGGTCATGGTCTTTAAACAGCAAAGAAACCTGAGTAGGACACCAGGTGAGGCAAATACGGATAAAGACCAGGAGACTAGTAAGAGGCAATGATAAATTTTACATTCTGAGACAATGTACAATATGAAGTATAAAACATAAATTTACTCTAGACTCTATTTTTAAAAGCTGTATCTATTTGTAACAATGTAGTGGCCCGATTTTCAGTAATTTAGGGACAACACAAAGCACCCAAAGGCCTTGTGTCACAGTAGACCAACAATAATGGATAATTTAAACTTCATGCTCTATGAACAATTTGCTGATTCACGGATAAATCTGAACACTGAACACAATTTTAAAATACTGCGCTAGGCTAATTAAAACTTTGTATTAAGATAAACTAGTCTCCATGGCTACCTGTGCGGTGCATGGGAGTAAAGTGTGGAAAAGCCCTAGAGAAGCATGAAAAGATCACAGCACATTCACACAACAGACATGAACACAATGACCTGAGCAAAGCAGCTATTCTAATGGAGGTTAGCTGCTCCACAGGAACCAGAGCCATGGCCAGGTTCATACCTGGAACTAAACTGGACACTGTGAGTTCAAAGACATAGGTAAACATGGAGCCAGCTCCCCTTTCCATATTCGGATTTTGTCTGGCCTGAGCTTGTGCAGAAATTGTACATGCTGTCACAGCCATTGTTGAGTTCATATGAGCTGCAAGGCATGCCCACTGGTCCAATAGTGGAATGGATGTTGTAGTGTAACCAACCACTTGGTTGGATTTCAGGCCTGCTCCACAAGGTGAAACCCGTACCCGGAACAGTTATTGAACTCCCAAACTTCTGGCTAGACATGTCAAAGGCCCTAAGGGAAAACCTGTCATTAGTATTCTGCTAAACAGACATAGTATTACACCAACTCCTGATGACTATCCTTCTACTCCTAGATTAGCGCATTTCTCATGAGGATCCAAGAAGCTTCTTTTTGCAGTAGTTGGCAGTTTACACAGAGATTCACGGCTGGTCAAGATTTGTAGAACAGAAGACCACAAAATGCTCATCCCTAAATGGGACATCTATATCACAACTCCTCCTCCCAAGGCTCAGGGAACTATGGGGAAGAGAACGCTGGAAGATTGAAAGAGTCAGAAGTAGTGGATGGCTACAAGAAACCTGTTTCCTGGACACATCACATCAGTTGCATGAGGTCCCACCTGTATCTGAGGAACCATGGACAACTGACAGCTACTGGCAAAGGTAAAGCCAGCTTTAAGGGTGTGACTGTGCGGTAGGTTAACCACACTTCTGGAGTTAGCCCAACGCCCAAGAGTACGTGGGCAGCACAAATTGCACGTGGTGGGTTTTTTTTTTTTTTTTTTAAATAGACACAGAATTGGGTAAGGAATGAAAAGTCAATCTGGGAAGAATGAGGCGAGGGAATGAACAGAATCAAAATGCCTCATATGAAAGTCTCCAAGGAGTAATGCAAAAGCTTTCTAAGCGAGGATATGAAGCTGGCAGGGAGGAAGATGGGGAACAGTCAGAGGAGTGAAAGGGTGGTAGTGGTGGATGGACATGATCAACGTACACTGTATCAATGTATGAAACTATCAGAGAACATTTAAAAAGACATTCCAAGCCGGGCGGCGGTGGCGCACACCTTAAATCCCAGCACTCGGGAGGCAGAGCCAGGCAGATCTCTGTGAGTTCGAGGCCAGCCTGGGCTACCAAGTGAGTTCCAGGAAAGGCGCAAAGCTACACAGAGAAACCCTGTCTCGAAAAACCAAAAAAAAAAAAAAAAAAGACATTCCAGTAAGATGGTCTAGTCTTCGAAAACACTACTGTTTATTATTTTTAGAATTAGAGTTATATTTATTTGGAGCATCACAAAAGATAAGACAGGAGCACTGTTACGTGTAAGTCTTGGTCTACAAAAATAATTTTTAAGAATATATACGAGAGCTGAAATGTTGGCCACTGAGTTTAGAGATTGTGAACATGACCAGCTCCTTTAACCACTTTTAGTGAAATAAAATAGATTATGTATGAAATGTTCATTAAGAGCCTTAGGAGTTGGCACTCTACAGGCTGCAAGCTGTTAATAACCTCCTACTCAATGAGATGAAGTTTTATACTCAATAGAATCTAAAGTAATGAGTTTTAAATAGGATGCAATTATAGACGCATCATTTAGGCCCCCTGTCTGTTGGTTCTGATCCAGCTCTTTCTGGAAGCTGTGAGAGTTTACTATGGGAAAGCCATGCCAAATCAGGCCCAGGAATCCACCAATACCCAGCTGCTGGCTTCAAACACACTTGCAGTTCAATGCACACAACTGTGCAATGAGTGCACAGGAACTGGTTAGTATATGCACGTGCTCATGCCTGAAGCACTGTGTTTAATTCCTGTGTAGGCAGTGGGCTCTCCTGTGGACACAATGCAACACTGCTTTTCAGGCCCAAGCTATACAGAAGGCAATGGCTTGACTTATTCATCTGTGTCTAGTAAAATATTTGTGCCTCAAATTTATTAAATTTAGGAATCTTAGATTGGTGGTAATTGGCTTGAAACTCACCTGTAACTTCCTGGATAAAGAACAGAAAATATTCCATAAATAAAACTACACAATAAAATTGACACTAGCATATTTTCCCCTTGACAAAGAAATTTGTGAGAACTGATTAAATATTAATTTCAATATTTAAATCCATATGGACTTTTCTGGTACTTATATATAAATCTACAAAGTTCAGCTCTGTCCTCTAAATTATTCCTTCATGTTTTTATCATTCTTGAAACCACTTAATATGTGTTTTGCCTCAGTGCTTGCTCAGAAGGGTATGCCAAGTCCTCTGGAACAGCAGTAACACACGCACTCACTGATGAACGCACGCACACGCACGCACGCGCGCGCACACACACACACACACACACACACACATACACACGCAGAGGTAACTGCCTTGAAAGCTCTTCACGGCAAAGGCTGGTGTGGTTGGAAGACCTAAGACACTGGCCCCTTCTGTTTTTCAGCACTTCTCTTCCCTTGCAGCTTTAATTTCTTGGAACTCAAAGTTTCATTCGACAAGTCTCTTAGCCCTTCTTTAAACAGCTTCTAATGTGGTTATCAAAGGAGGCCACAACATGGAACACCGAGTCAGTCAGTGGACTCAGAACTTTCATGTTGAGGGGCTTCTCACAGCACAACTGAGCAGCATCCGTGGCAATGGCTGGTCAACTTGCCCATGTTCTCCCAGGGGAAGAAGGCAGAGAGGCCAGACTCGCCTGTGACACTCACATTCTGTCTAGAGGAATCGTACCTCTGTCTCATTGCTCTCCTACAGCTAGCTAAGCAAGATGGGCTGGATCCTGTGGTGGGCATTATGACCAAGGCTCTGGATGAGCTCTCTACATTCTCTAGCTTCCTCTCTACTTTTTATAACTGAAATTACTTTTTGTAATTGTCCCTAAAGCCTGGTACACACAATAGTTACTTGGACCACTGAGAGATGACTGTGAATATAAATGTTCCCACTAGTAAAAGTCCACCTTTTCTGGCAAAAAAAGGCGGGGGGTTGCTTCAAGAGAATCTTTCTTACTGTGCTAACATAAGTTTTCAAAATAAGAGTCAAGGCTAGCTTTCTACTTATACAACAATGAATACAGTCATATTTTGAACCTGGCCCACATAATGAAAAAAAAAAAACCAAACCTGACATGTTTTTATGTATGTGTAAGACTCTGAAATCCTTCGGTTTATACCTCAAAAATGACTCCTGGAATAAAAGAATAATTCTTGGCATATCTTTCCTGTTCATACTTGAATGTTAGAAGAAACACCCCTGCCCCTCGCTCAAGCATAAGTTTAACAAGATTGAAAGCAAACCCAGTGCCCCCATCTGACAGAGGAAAGCTTACTCTCTTCAACTTGGAGGCAGCCTCTCCGGAACGGATTGCGGTCAGCAAAGTCTGCCGGACCTGCTCTGGGTCAGAGCTTTGGAACGTTAAAGAACTCTGTCTCATAAGGGTGAACAGTGGGCCACCAGCTGGACTCAGCATCTGAGAACTCTGTTCATTCTGTACAGGTTTATTTTGCTATGAAAAATAAATGCAAGATATTTTTATGAATTCCAAGAAATGAAAGGCCTATTTGACAAAACGTATTATCAATTGCTCTCTAAAAACCACCACTGGCCATGCTAATGACACAGTTCTGTACCTCCACCCTTCACTCAGTTATCTCAGTCAGTAGAGCCCAGCTGGAAGATGACCTATGTACCTTCCTTTCTCAGCTTAGGAAGCTGTGGAAGAAAAATGCTACCTCTTTTTGCTTCATGAATAAATAAAGTGGCAATTTTACTGTGTGTAAATCAAAGAACACTGATATTGCCAACACATAGAACTAGCTACCAGAGCCAAAACTCATGACAGAAAAATATCCCACAAACTGAAAAATAACCTATTTCCATGGTTCTAACATATTCAGGCAAATGTACAAGGCAGTTGAATACTGACTACTTTATACTTTAGAATCCAGTATACCATTTAACAAAGGAATATTGATGTCTCTACTACACTTAACTGCCCGAGTTTTTGTTTCTAGAAGCAACAAGAACTGTGGGCTGACTAGGATTTTTCCCTCATTAGACTAAAAATAAATGTTAAGAACTTCCAAACTAAATAATCAGAAATTTAATTAAACCTCTTAAGAACAAATATTTGGCCGGGCGGTGGTGGCGCACGCCTTTAATCCCAGCACTCGGGAGGCAGAGGCCGGCGGATCTCTGTGAGTTCAAGGCCAGCCTGAGCTACCAAGTGAGTTCCAGGAAAGGCGCAAAGCTATACAGAGAAACCCTGTCTCGAAAAACCAAAAAAAAAAAAAAAAAAAAAAAAGAACAAATATTTAGTAACTGATGTAACTGGGAAGTGTTACATCAAGTAATCTTAAAAATGTCTTTTACAAATTGTCAAATTCATATCTTTACTTTTTAAATGAACTAAATAAGGTTGAAGTGGTGACTCAAACTGTTTCATCTAAATTAAGCTTCTATTATTTAGGAACGGTGATACATTTCAGGGGAAAAGGCAGGCTTCACCCCCAAGTCAAGAATTCATCTCTATATCACACATCACTTCCTGATGCTAGGTTAAACTAGTAAACATGAATGTCAAGTGTATGAGGAGATATTCTTTGAGATAAATATTGCCTCAACATTATAGAGAAATGTTTACTTGGCATCAGGGTCACTGTTTTACTCTTAGTCTAGGAATATTTGAAAAAGTTGTATAAAATGCTCCTGGAGCTGTCACACAAACATGAAAGTATTCTTTAAACACTACCAGAGCAGAGTACACAAGATAGGTTTTTAACGACTACCTGTGGATTCCCACACATCACACTGTGAACGTCATCATCTCCTTTGACTATTTTATGTTAATCCAGAAAGCAAGATGCTTAGTTGACAATTCAAGTCAATAAGACTTTTTTATAATTACCATGGTTGGATGGCATTTTGATCTACACGTACATAATGGTAACTAACAAAATGGATAATTAAGAAAGCTACATTTTAAAGCCATTTTCATTTTAAATAAGTTATATGTGATACATTTGGTAAGCTGAGGTAGAATACATGTGATGGGAAATGTACAACTGAGACACTCTGGGCCCCTTCAGTCTTTGATACCATTTGCTTCAAATAATTAAAACTTTTTGGCTATTACATAGTTCTATAAAAGTGAATGAAAAATAAAGTAACCATAATATCCAAGACAGTTAAAAAATAGCAAAGCACAGGAAAATAGTCACTGCCCTACACTTAGCAATTAAACATGTGTATGAATAAAAAATTTTAAAATATTTGCTAATGATACAATTATGTAACAATGACCTTATAACTGTACCTGATTGAATTGTAATTCTCAGAAGAATATAGATCCTTAAATATATCCAGTCTTTTTCCAAAGATATTAATTCAGAATTAAACAATACACAAATGTACGAAAGTATTGGTATAAAATGGGCTGTCCCGTACTTTAACCAAGTCATACTGGAATCTGATTATTTATACTGGAAAAGTTAAGGCTTACCTTATCAACATCATCATGTTGGGGAACCACTGTGGATTTACTTATTGCGTATGCCTTTTCATCCTCTGTGTCAGCTGCAGGCTGGGCAGAGAGGCCCTCACTGGATGATTCTGGACGTGCCTTACTGAATGACTGTGACCTTTTCACCACAGCAAGGGCAAAGGGTGAGGGGCCAGAAATGGAGTATGGTCGTGGGGCCCCAAATGTTTTCAAGGTCTTCAGGTTTAGTGATGCTCCCTGACTACCAGGAAGAGCCACAGGCTTGGGAGCTACAGGAGGAGGAGAGGTCTCAGCAGGAAGAGCCACAGGCTTGGGAGCTACAGGGGGAGGAGAGGTCTCAGCAGGAAGAGCCACAGGCTTGGGAGCTACAGGAGGAGGAGAGGTCTCAGCAGGAAGAGCCACAGGCTTGGGAGCTACAGGGGGAGGAGAGGTCTCAGCAGGAAGAGCCACAGGCTTGGGAGCTACAGGAGGAGGAGAGGTCTCAGCAGGAAGAGCCACAGGCTTGGGAGCTACAGGAGGAGGAGAGGTCTCAGCAGGCTTCTGGGTGATTACATCATAATCAGTTTTTGAAATATTGGGCAGTGGAGCAGAATGAGTCCTTTCACTTAAGGGGGAAAGAATCTGCTCTGGAGGGAGCCTTGGGTCCCTCTGCACCTCTTTGATTGTGGGTTCCTTGGGGGCAGGCCCGGGGGCAGTGTGGACACTCTTAGCAGCTGCAGAAGTCACATAGTGGCCTGATGCTCTCTTCTGCATCTGCAGAAAAAATGAACTTGGTTTGGCCTGGGGATTTGAAGCTCGAGATCTAAATTTTGACTCCAAAATATTGTTTATATCTTCCAAATTTGGTGCAAAAGGAATACTGCCAGTGTCCATAATCATTCTAGGAGGTTTTGGAGGGTTCACCTCCCCACCAACGGGTGAGCTCACAGTCCTGTGCAAATGACGTTCTGTTCCTAAGCTGGGCTTTGGTTTAAGGTCAGGCTGCGGCTCCTGTGAGCCTTTGGAAGTAACAAGGGCTTCTGTTGGCATGGCTGTTTCTGTCATATTCTCAAGCATGTGCTTCTGCCCCACAGCATGCACCTTTTGTTCATCTTTATTCCCTGCTGTTTCCGACCCCCAGTCCTTCACTATTTCCAGGGACTTGGGAGGCACTATTTTGTAAGTAGTCATTCCGATTTTAGGTATATACTCTCTTGTAATTTCATTCGAAGGTTTTGGTTTGGGATTGTAGTCCTGTTTATAAAGTGGAAAATTCTTTAGGTAAGAAGCAGCTGGATTCTTATCACTTCCGTCTACAGGAGACAAAGGGTCATCGTTCCCATATGCACAAGCCACATCTTTCATGGGGAGTCTATCTTGTACGTGTGTTGGGGTGCCCTGACTCCTGAATGCTTTTGAGGCATTTATAGAATCTTGGAGACTTGAGGAGGAGTGCTGAGTTGATCTGTTGCTGTTTGAAGTCTGCACACTCTCATCAACCCTGAGGTCAGACGAATTACGGTCTTCGAGATTCCCATCAAAACTGCTGCAGGCAGGAGTGGCCTGAATTGCTGCGTCTTGCATTTTTGTCTTTTCTACACTTGGCTGATTCAGTTTTTGATCTGGTCCTGATGGTGCTGTTAGATGATTTTCCCTAGAACTTTTAACATGATCTGTTCTACATGCAGCAAAGCCTGACAATCCATCAGCTTGCAGGTCCACGGCTTTCTCTGGGGTTTCTATGGCGGTTTCTGATTTCCCTAGTCTGTCTTTCACATAATTTGTGTTTGTGGCACAGACCACGATTTCATTTTCAACTATTGAGAGAAAGAAATACCATCAAGAATATATGTTAAAATGGAGGAGAATTCAATTTTTCAATGTGTCTCACTCAATCTATAACTGGATGACTTGAGTGCTACATACCATTTTCAGCTTTTTAACTATACAAAGGCAAGTCATGGGACACAGAACATAGTATAGGCTGTTTCTAGGAGAAAATAATCAAGTGTAAAACTATTTGTACAGATCTCCAATAAGCAACTCTAGTTTACTGGTGTCAAAACTCTGAATTTCAGGTGTCGTATTTTCAGTGAGTTGACTTATTAGTCACTTTCTATTTCTCATCAACATGTAATAATTATTCCCAAAGACGGTCAAGAAGACAGCCTAGACCCACCACTGGATTCATCAGCTGCCCACCCCCATTCATATCGAATGACGTCACCGACTGTGTATGAATGGCTGTAACATTTCCCAAGGAATGACACTATGGGAGAAGGTAGCTACTGCATTACCTTTCTTCTTCTCTTCCCTCTATTCGAAACTAACACTGACTTCTACAATGGGACAAAATGGTGGTTTAGATGACTGTATATGATGAAAAGAAAAATATAATAAAATACCTTATGGATAATAGAAACTAATTTTTAAAATCACCTATAAATTGAGCAAGGCTACTACAAAGTATGTGTAGATGACAGAAAATATTACTGAGATATACTTGCAACTAACCCAGCACTAACATGATGTCAAAATTTTACTGATGTGACTATCAGATTTTAAAAAAAGGAAGTAACTGATTGATTTTTAGATAGCTTCACTATTTAACCAGACTGTCTGTCTCAGCCTTCTGAATACTGACATTAAAGCTATATGTAAGCTGCCAAGTTTAAGGAAGGGATCTAAAGACTGGGATCTACCTGTGTGGTAGATACCAACCCTATGTGTTGAAAGCCCTGTATACAAATCCTAGCACTGCAAAGTAAATAAGTAAATTGACTCCCAAACGAAGTAGTTATAAAATTCATGATTTTCAATAACAACACTATTGCCACAATAGTGTATGCAGCAAAAATCAGAACCAGGAAGAGTTTTAGAACATTTTAATATGAATCAGATGTAAACACATTCACATTAGCTATAAAATTCTGTACTATACACAGGGCAAACACACACATACGCACATACGAAAAACCACCATCATCAGCACCATCATCAACAATATTGGAATTATCCATTTCCTGTATCCATTTCCTAATAACAACAATGACACTAGAACTATCCATTTCCTTCCAAATATGAATTCTATGGCCCTGTATTTGTTTTCTATGACTATTAAAAATGTTTCACTTAACATAGACTGGATCATAAACATTCATAAGCCTTCCTTCTCATTCCCTTAAAATGTGTTATCACATGTTGCTTGAATTCTCTCCTGTGCATTATTCTGTTCTGGAGTTCAATCCTATGTAGATATGTTAATTGTGCCTTGGTATTTTGTTATGAGCTATACAGGTTTCACGAAGTCATAGATTTGGTTCCCTGATCCAACACTGTGTGACTTGGCTGGGAAGTCAGGAATTCTGCAGCACATGGCTTACAGTTATCAAATAAGAAAGTTAACAGAGAAGAAGGGTGTGGACAGGAACTGAATGGCCAAAGTAGATGGAAACAGTGTGCTATACAAGGACAGCACAACCTTATGCCAACTGGCAGAAGCAAACCAATTACATCATAAGCAAAATAAGAAGCTGCCTTAATTTGGGTGTAAGAATGGGGAAATGGTGGCCAGTGATATTGCATAATTATGTGGCTTGAAAATCAAGAAGGCAAGTTTCATCCAAAGTGTGGCAATTTGCGTATGAAGTAAAAGCATGCACTAGGGAACTGAGAGGAACTCAGGTCACAGATAGATGCACAGAGGACACAACCCGAAGACCTGAGCTTTAAGTTAGACAGCATCAAAAGGTGGAACACCACCATGAGGCACAGACAGGACAGCTAAGAGCCCACTGTGGAATTATACTGTCCATGTTCAAATCCTAGGTCCACCACTTACTAATTGTGAGATAGTATCTTCATGGCTTACCCTTCAGTGAAATGACACTAAGAGTAATGTTCCCATAATACTCATAAATGAGACAGATATTAAATGAGTCAATGCATAAAAGAACTGATTCAATGTTTTAAGAATAGTTCTTGGTTTGTCACAGTCTATGACAGTGTTCGCCATTACTGTTTGTAACACTCACCTCTCTCTTGATTTGGGCTCGTTGTCTCCAAGTCCCTTAGACTGTTGGATACTGTGTCTTCATTGCTTATATCACATACAACAGGATGATGTGACTCTCTGGAATACATGACATTGTATGTGATGTGCGGAGGTTATTCAAATACACCATGAAAAAAAAAAAAAGGAGGCAATACTTTTTTCAAAGACAGATGGACTGAAATAATTATCCTTTCCTGCCAAATATTAAAACTTTAATAGCAAAGAAAAATATAACAGGAAATGCTGCTATGAAACATTAGCTTCAGCACACTTGTCCTACTGCAAAGGAAGATGTAAGAGGCTTGGTAAAACGGACACTCTTCCAAATGAATGTCTATACTTAGTTGTTAGGAGCTATTTTTCTCTTAATGAGAAAAGGAAACAAAATGGAATGTTTTAGTCTCGCATCTGGCAAAGTCAACTGCAGAAATCAGGATGTGAATTGACTTCACAGATTTTCTTTTTCTGGTGACAAAGAGAGTTTAATTTGGAGACAATCCCATGCCAATTAGGTAAACCTCTAATGAAGAAAGCTTATTTTGCTTGTTTGGTCTCATCTTTATTCACAGTATTGCATTTCAAACACAGTATTAGTAGACTAGAGGAGTTTTAACAATTCCTGCGTCAGATGGGCAGTGCAGCTTACACCTCAGACTTGACTGTGAACAATGCTGCTGCCTTAATTTACTTCCACTTTCCAGAGCATTTTCACAGTCCAGGTAGTGAAAATCCTCAGATGCATTTGTTACAAAGTAAAAACTCAATGATTTATTTGGGTCAAACAGATAATAGACAAAAATGTACGAACAAACGGAAACTTTTATTTTTGAGTCACATAAATTAACTGTATTGGATGGCTATCTGACATCAGGATACTACAACTCTTGAATTGGGCTTCATTTGAACACAATTATATGTAGCTTGTCACTTTATTAATAAGTATTTTACAAGGACAGTATAAGAGGTAGAATCTAAGCAAAATGGCCAACTACAGCTAAGCTTAAAACATCAAGTTTTCTCTAAAAACAACAGCATTAACCAACCAAACAAACCACCACCACCACTTATGGCCTAGAAACTACTTACTGTCCCTCTGTGTTTCTGCCTTCTTGGCTTTTTCCCTTGGAGCTTGGAGAGGCCTCTCCATCACTGAGGCCGAGGGCTGAGTCAGGATCATTCTCCAACAACACCGAAGGCACATCAGGTGACTTCACAGAACTGCCTCCTGCCTGATCTTTAGATGACTCACCCAGCTCTTCCTTTTCATCTATCTCTTCAAGACTATAATCAGAGCTTACACCAGCTACAAAGACACACAGATACAATTCTAAATGTTAATTTGCCCTGTTCATCCTAAGCAATCTAGCAAGAAGGGGTTTTTATTATTATAATAATAATAATTAGTTAGCATCTTTTGGTTTTTCAAGACAGGGTTTCTCTGTGTAGTTTTGGTGCCTGATCTGGATCTCTCTCTGTATCCCAGGTTGGCCTTGAACTCACAGACATCTGCCTGGCTCTGCCTCCTGAGTGCTGGGATTAAAGGCATGTGCACCACCGCCCAGCTAGTTAGCATCTTAAAATGTGGTTCCAAATTAATAGTGAAATGCTTTTCTAATGGTAAATCGTCATGTTCGCATACAAGCAGATCATCTCACATTCATATTATTCTAGAACCATGTTCTACCTCTCTGGGCTTTATTCATAGAAGGTTAATCTTATAAATGTTGTATAATTGCATTTAGGAATGAATACCTTTGATTAGGTAACTTTAGAGTCATGTAATAATAATGTGAATTAAACAAATTACCAAGTTAAAATTCAAACTAATAGAAGATGCAATTCTTGTACTGTCTACTAATATGCCCGTAGCCTGTCTCAGTAGGTACCAGAATTGACTGCAACTGAGAATACCTGGTTCTCCTTTGGAAATATGGATGCTCACATACATTCTGCTACTAAATTAGAATCCTATGGTATGGGGCCAAAAACTGTGAAGATTCTTTAGGTGTTTCTAATGTGCAACCTATATTAAGAGCGAACTTATCTAACTGCTTAATGTAATTTTTTTGTTTTTGTTTTTGTTTTTCGAGACAGGGTTTCTCTGTGTAGCTTTGCGCCTTTCCTGGGACTCACTTGGTAGCCCAGGCTGGCCTCGAACTCACAGAGATCCGCCTGGCTCTGCCTCCCGAGTGCTGGGATTAAAGGCGTGCGCCACCACCACCCGGCCGTAATTTTTTTAATAAAGGAAAACAAAGATTACACACTGCAAATTAATTTTTATTCTCACTCAAGATTTTTTTTTCTCTTCTTAGATAATGATATACTAACCCTGTGACTTTACTACAGACTGAGCTGTGTTTGCAGCAGTTTTATATTTTTCCCAGTAAATTTCCCAGATTGGCTTTGAATATTCTCTGTAGCCCAGGGAGGCTTAGACATGCAATCCTCCTGCCTCAACTTCCCGAGTAGCTAGAATTACAAATCTGAGGCAGCAGACACAGTTCCAGCTCTTGTTGTTATTTTGCATTTGTTTGTTTGTTTGTTTCATTTCATTTTTCCTTTGTTGTTAAGGTAGAGTCTTGTGTTTCCCAGGCTGGCCTCAAATTCTCGTAACCCTGAGTGCTGGGAAATAGAGGTGCAATCCACGCCTAGCTGAAGCGACTTGCTCTGACACTTTTTCCTGTGTTCCAGAAAGTATAACATACACACATAAGCAGCTATCCATGTTCACAGCCTTTTCTCTTTTTGTTCATTTAAAATGGAGTATGTTACACTCCATGTTTTAAACCGTGCCCCCCCACCCCATCCACTTACTATATTCAAGTCTTATCCCATATTGGTATGTATGTGTGTGCATATATATCTTTTCAACAGTTTTGGATAATATTTCATTCTACAAAAATTTCTTGCTATCATTTCTTACTACCAACAACCAATGGCAGCAGGGTAAAACCGGAGACATTCCAGCAGCTAAGTGCTCACCATTCTTGCCAACATTAACTGTGAAAGTTAAATTATCCATGAGGCTCAGGACTTTTGCTTAAACAAATTCAACATTTCCATTTACATGACAGCCTCTGAATGAAGTTTAATTTTACCTGGAGAGAGGGCAGTAAGGTCACAAACCGCTGCTACAGTGTTCAGACCATCCATAAACTGTAACAAGTTTAATTTGAGTTTTAGACAGGAAAAGTGTGTTAACTTCTGATCTTCGAAAAATATGAGCCAGGAGTGGTGCTATACACCTTAAGGGGACAGGCAGGTCTCTATGAGTTCAAGACCAGCCTAGTCTACAACGAGTTCCAAGACAGGAACATGTCTATATAGAGAGAATCTGTGAAAGAAAGAAAGAAAGAGAGAGAGAGAGAGAGAGAGAGAGAGAGAGAGAGAGAGAGAGAAAGAAAGAAAGAAAGAAAGAAAGAAAGAAAGAAAGAAAGAAAGAAAGAAAGAAAAACGAAGGAAAGGAAAGGAAGGAAAAAGAAACATTGAGTGTGTGGGTCATGATTTTGTACAACACTAGCACCTGGGAAGGCTGAGGCAGGAGAATGATGTCTACTAAGAATTTTAGGCTAACATGAGCAACACAGCAAGACCCTTTTCAAACAAAACAAAAAACAATAACATACAATGAAAACCTCAGAACAAAACAAAATCAATGCCAGACATGCTGCACATGCCTTTAATCCCAGCATTCAGGAGGCAGAAGCAGGTGGATCTCTATGTGTTTCTGGCCAGCCCGGTCTACAAAGTAAGTTCCAGGCCAGCTTGACCTACAGATCTTGTCTCAAAAAAAAAAAAGAAAAGAAAAGAAAAGAAAGAAAGAAAAAAGCACTAGTGGTTAGTACTGCTGATTATTTCCTTCATAAAAATTTGATTACTTACAAAAAAAAGTGAAGGAATTTGAATTTAAACAAATTTGAAACACATGAAGATGAAACACAACTAATACTTCAAAGAATGTGTCTGCTGCATTTGAATTGTGAAGCTATTAAACTTAACATTTAAATATGTCTTCAGATACCACTTTTTTTCCTGGTTCTCATCAAAATGGAAAAATTGCTGTGCCTTTGGTAAAATGTAGCTCTGTTAAATCAGTCCTAAACACACTTCTCTTTCTAGTCAGCACTGTATTGTATGGATGAGTTAAAACTTAACTATTTTACAGTTTAGAAATATTTGGGTATTTTCCCCTTTGGAGGCAATTGCCATGATGGAATCTGTAACACCATGTATTTGGACTTTCATTTTTCTTGAAAAATACCCATGGGCAATGCTTGTTGAGTCACATAAGAGATGAGTGTGTACATTTCATTTTAAATACCCTGCCAAGGGCTAAACGATAGCACAGTGGGAGATCCCTGCCCCCTTAGCATGAAGAACCACCCCCCCAAAAAAATCTCATCAAACTGTTTGCCAAAGTCCTCGGACAACCTTGCATTCTCACAAGGAGCACGTGACAGAATACTAATTTTAGGCAACTAAGTTGAAATGATAAAGGGCTTTTTGAGTCATTAAAAAAAATGAGTCAATTTAGGAGGAGATTCATGTTTTATATAATTATAACATTGTGCTATCTTAAAACAAAATAATCCTACTTCCAAAAGAGAAAAGGCATTTGAGAATAACATTAAAGAAAATAAGCCACATCGCTAACAAAGGGATAGCTCAATAAAGAGTACTTGGAAATATTCTCTTATACATTCATTGAAAATAATAAAGTTCAAGCAGCCCTTCAGAACAGTAGGAAACCAAACACAAGCGAAAGTGATCCTCCGGGCCACTGAGTGACCCCCCTCCTCTTTGCCCTGCTTATTTAGATGGTTAAGGAAAACCACACATTTCAAACCGGGATAAAGGCAGAAACGCTTATTTACTTATAAAACATTTTAGAGACTGTCGTAAGTCATCTGATCTACACTCAACGGCATCTTCCTCTGCATATACCAAAGCCACAGCCAGTTAGGGCCTGAGCACCTACATGTCAAGGACGCTACAGCTGCCTCTGGAGTCCCAGGGCCCTCAGAGAGCGAGAGTTCATCCTCCGGCATGGGCACAGTGCGCCGCTCCTGGCTTAGGAACCCGGGGCCAGGGGAGCCGGCTGCCAAAGAAGCAGAGTCTGTGGAAATGGCACTTAGACAAGAGAGTTAACACCAAGCAAGCAGACATCAAGATGCAGTGGGAAGTCAGTGCTGTTAGCTCCCATTTACCCACGGAATAGCTCTGGAAAGGTAAAGCGAGACTCAGATATGGGACAAAGTCTGAGTAGCAGGCCCATCTTTCTGAAACTTCAAATCTTCTAATTCCACTATATATGTTATATTGGCAACAGTGTCTGATAAATTTCCTGTGTGGAATGAGATGGTGCTGTTGAGATTGTTCTAAGGAAAAAAAAGCATTACTACTTAAATCATAAACAGAAGATACTTTTATGACTTAAAAATCCCAAATTCCTAAAGCCATACCTGGCAACATCTCCATGCTAATGTACTAAGACTAAGACATTTTTAATATATTTTTTTTTCTTCTTGAGGCAGGTTGGCCTGGTACTATGGAGCCTCCTGCTTCAGCCTCCCAAGTGCTGGAATTATGGATGTGCACCACTACACCCAGCTCATATTTCTCCTTACAAGAGCTACTAAGTAGTTATTACTAAAATATTAAAAAACAGATCGAACTGTTTTATTATATTTTTAACACCAGAATCCACAGTGTGAGCTATGTTGTGCAAAGTATTTGCATGTGAACAAAATTCATCGTTAGAATGCTGAATTCATACCAGAAGCAGCTGTTGAAAGAGACTGTATTTAATGTGAAGCCTTTGAAACATACCAAAGAATCTTCCCACTGTGGTGTATCCCTACCTAGAAGGAGGCTGTTAACTGTCCACTAGATAGAGCCTAAGGAAAAATAAAAGAGCAAATAGAGAGAGCACTCAGGGTCCGGCTCCAGGACTGAAATGTTCATCTCTGCCAGTTTCTAATCCTGGCATCTGATCCTCGGAGGGAGGAAACAAAGGATTTGTTTCATGGCACAACTGTGGGGAAAGGACACCAAAGAATCCCAATCTCTCTCACTACGAGGAGCTGGAACTCCTGTTCGATTCATTTCTCAACCGTCAAGACCTTTCTTTCCTTCACAATTGCAGTGTGCAGTGATGGGGGCATACCTGGGCTGGACAGGCCCTCAGGAAAGTTTGCTTCCAAAGTGCTGTCTGGAGAAATTCCATCTTCTGAAGGCAGGGCTGAAAGATGCAAGAACACTGATAAAAAGTCACACTCAGATGAGAAACAACTCCCAAAGAATTTCCTGCTTTTACTTAATCCAGGAAGGATGAGATTTAAGTTACCAGCTGTGAAGTGACTACATTCACCCTCCATCCCCATTTCTATATAGCCAAACCCGGAATCACAGTATCTTCTGAATAAAGCTGCACACTGTCCACATGCTCATTACAATAATGAAGTGGTATAATTTTGTCATATTTCATTGAAGACTCTTCAAAAGCAGTTAAGCAATAAATCAGGTTATTTTAAAAGCCTAGTGTCAATATCTATACATATATTAATACAATTTATATGCATATATATACACATTATATATACACATATATATTGAGAGAGAGAGAGAGAGAGAGAGAGAATGAGCCAAGTGCACATCTTAAACCCCAGCACTCAGGGACAGAAGCACACAGATCTCTGTGAGTCTGAGGCTGGCCTGGTCTGATTAGGGAGTTCTAGGCCAGCCAAGAATAGAGCCTGTCTAAAAGGAGAAAAACAAAAGTTATGACTCACACTGACTGTATTAAAACCCAAAGCCAAAGCCAACGAACTGTTCACAAGAGAATACCATTATCAGATGCAGGGCTGTTCTCATCATTCTGCTGCAGGGGTGTTTTTGAAGGTGGGGCGGGTGCTTTTCGCTTCGTTCTTTTCAGAGACAAAGTTCCTACTGACGAGCTACTGAGCTGCAGTGACCCTGTCCTCACCATGACCCCGTCAGTGGAACTCTGCAGAAAACAAAATGGCCAAAGAATCCTACACTTAGAAAATCAATCACAAACTTCAGGATTGCCCTGATCTCCACAGCAAACATGTCAAATAAAACAAACCACAATAGCCATTCATTCGAAAATATTTACGGAGCATCTGCCATGTACAGATGGTAGACAAGGAGATGGATACATAAAAAAAAAAAAAAAACCAGAAACAAATGGCCCTTCTGAAAAAAAAAATTAGCCTATGACGGGGTTGACATACAGTCTCTAGTGTACAAGACTTTAAACTGACACAATTAAAAGCTAACTTTTGAGGAAAGTTCTGGAGAAATTATTAGATGCAAAGAACAGTATGGAAGGGGCTGGGAAGACGGGTCAGAGGGGTAGTGTTGCTGCACAAGCATAAGGTATTGAGTTCGAATCCCTAGCACCAACTTAAAACTCATACATGGTGTCCCCCATCTGTAATCCCATGGTGTCCCGCATCCCCCATCTGTAACCCCATGGTGTTCCACATCTGTAACCCCAGTGTCTGGAGGGGGCAGAGGAAAACAGTGGATCACAGTCCCCCTGGGCAGCCAGTCCAACCAACTGGTGAGAGCTCAGGACTCAGTGAGAGACCCTGTATCTAAAACAGAGCACAGAAGAGGAGGACCCCTAACACTAACCTCTGACCTCCCCACATACATGAACAGGGGAGCGCAGGTGTGTGCACGCACACACACACACACACACAAATGTAAAAAGTGTTAAAGAGCTGACTCAATCTATGTTTTTTTGGTATGAGGATATACATGAAAACCATGTAACAAAATCTCCGTCTGACAGTGCAGCAGGAAGGAGAATGGGGAGGAAGCCGTCGGGAAAGCGAAGGAGTCAAGAGCACAGCATACTGGGCGGAGAATCAAGTAATGCACACTTTACTCAAGAACGTCACAACTGCACCTAATAAAATTAAAAATAAAATGCTGAAAATCACACAAAAAAATATCTGACTGGTGTTTTAAAAATGTAAATAACACACATATATACATATATACATGCATGCATACACACACACACACACACACACACACACACACACACACACGTCCTTCTTCCCCATTCTCCTTTTCACTTCCGTGTCACGTGTAGATATTTTTTACAGGTTTTTAACATATATATTTGTACCAAAAACATAGATTGAATCAGTTCTTTAATTTTTTTACATTTCTTAGTGTATATGTGTGTGTATGTGTATATGTGTGTGTACATATGTGCCTGTGTTACACAGATTTGTGCTACATTGTACATGTGCAGGTGAGAAGGCAACTTGCAACATATGATATCTATTGATCGCTTGATAGATAGACAGACAGATAGACAGACAGACAGACAGACAGACAGAAAGGCAAGTTATTAGAGGTCACTGTGCACGAGCATCCCCTGCAGCCCCACAGCAGGTGACTGCCAACTCCAGGACAAGTATTTCTCAGCAGGCTGACTGATGCCTCCTGGTCAATGGCCTTACCATCTTATCTTGGCTTCTGCCCTTATAGGAACACTGTTTCACAGAGTTGTATAAATAGTTCAATATCCTATTTTGTACTGAAGTCCTTCCAACTAAATTTTTCCAAACCTTTGATCCATTAATACTTTTGCTAAAAAAAAAATCATCAAACTTGATCATAAATAATAGTCACTGACCTGTGCAGCACTAAGCATAGCTGGCCACTGCTATTCAAACCTTTCCTTACTCCTGGGGCACCGCACTCCAGCTACTCCATTTCGCTGTTCATTACTGTTCATGTCCTGAAGAACATCTCTGGGACTCCCTCACAGTATATAATTCATTTTAGTGTTACGTTCACTCTCCTAGCAATCCCGTGGTTCTCTTGATTTTAAGTATTCCTTATATAATATCCCAAACTCCTGACTCCATCCTAGATCCCTGTCCTTTCTCCCTAAATGTTTTAAGGATACTTGATGTTAGCATGTCTATATCTGAGCTCTTGATAATCACCTCTTTTCCATCATCAGCAAAGCTGTTTTCCTCACAGTCTTCAGAAGTATCAGCCAAGAGAAAACCCTGCTCCCATCTTCCAACTGCCTCATCTGCTCGATCCACCCACACTGCCTCTGGTCTGTTGGCTCTCCCCTTAACATCCAGCACCCAGATGACTTCTGTCCCTCTCTGAATCACTGAAAACCTTCTAAATTGACTTAACTCTACATCACTTCTCTACTGACCTTTCTTAACACATCAACGCCTTGTTAGGATGCACACCACAGTAAGCTCCTTTATTCAAAGTCCGCTGACGACTTTTCATTTGGCCCAGGAAAAAAAATTCTAAGTGATGATACGGCTCCAAGAGCTCTCTAATAATTTCCTTCTCCAAGGATGGTTGACTCCCATCAGCCATACTGTCCTTGCCACACTGTCTTCTTGCTTTCCCTATCTCAGAGTGGTTACCTTTGCCGTTCTCTGGGCCTAGAACTCTCTCTTCTGACAACACAGTATCATATTCCTCATTCTCTGCTGGTTATTTCTCAGATAGCACCTCCCCAGTGAATCTCCAACTCCCAACAGCTCACACCTGCTTCCCAGCTTGATGCCTGTAGACCAGCATCGAATAGTTTTCCAGCATACTACAGAGCTGGCTGAATTGTTCCATGTCAATTCCCCCTCCGACAGTCTAAAAGGGCAGGGACTTTTTTCCCCCAGTTACGCCCACTGCTGTATTTCAACACCAATGTCTGGCTCATTAAAGTTTTATAGTTATTATAAGTAAGAAGCTGAGGTGAACTTTAGGAATGCATGCATTATCTTGGGTCAATCTAATCTTACAGGATAATTAAGCACACTAAAGGGTAGTGAACAAATTCATAGGAAAATTTCAATCCATGTACCTTGCTATTAATCAAGAAAAATTTAACAAATTTACTATTTCAGAATTTTTTATGTTTTTTTTCCAAAGGAGCCTCCCAACACCAAGCAAGAAAATAAAAAGGTTTGATTTAGCATCTGTATCAGGCTCTAAAGACATGTCATGGGGACAGGAGTGTGAGCTCTACAGCAGCAGGCACTTGGCTACACAGATCACTCTACCCACTCCTTTTACAAAGGGGCCAGGACTGTGTAGCACCACTACGACCTCTGAGGTAGCCAATAACTAAACTTCCATACCACTTGGTAAAATACCTACAGCCAAACCTAAGCCAGCCCTTACCAAACACTACTCCTCCCCCTCCAAGAGTCTTGAGACCTCTCCATAACCAGGCAAGGCATGAGCTCCAACGTGCACCCCAGTCCACATTTGGAGTCAGAGTCAATAACTTCAGTTCGGATTAAATATTGC
Source organism: Peromyscus eremicus (assembly GCF_949786415.1). NCBI lineage: Eukaryota > Metazoa > Chordata > Mammalia > Rodentia > Cricetidae > Peromyscus > Peromyscus eremicus. The sequence goes on from NC_081419.1 coordinate 43,472,422, forward strand.
AATCAGACGCCCTTGGGAGGGCATGCCAGTGCATCCTTAATGGACTTAGGAAATAATTCAAGGACCTTCTGTGACAAAGAGCCGAGAATGAATTACAGGACCTGGTAGTGTTTGAATACCATTGCCAGTGGACTATAAAGTTAAAAAAGCTTCTCCTGATGCCTCTGTATTCTGAAACTTTCATTTATTATCTTATGAAAGTAATAAACTCTCCTCAGGTCAGCCAAGGGGAGGTTGGCAGGCAATGCTGTCCGTGCTGGCCAGGAGGCAGAGCCTGCAACAAGTCACCAGGCTGTTCAAGGCACAACAAAGACCATGAAAACAAAAAAACAAACAAAACTGATCCATCACAGAAGAGGATTATGGAAAAACTTCTAGGGGTTCAGAGAGATGGCTCATCAGTTAAGAGCATGTGCTGCTCTTGCAGGGGACTGGAGTTTGGTTCCCAGCACCTACATCTGGTGGCTCACTGCTACCTGTAACCTCTGCTCCAGGGAATGAGATGCCCACTCCTGGCCTCTAGAGATACCTGTGCAACACTACTACTGGGACCATTATTGTGTATATTAAGTATATCCACGTGAGCATTTTAAAGGGCTTTGGCTGTAGTGTTTAAAAATACTTCAAGAACTAAACTGTGGCATACGACATTTGGAAGGAAAAATGAAGAACTGGTAAGTGAACATGGGCAAGTGATGAAAATTCACATGCAATTTGATGCTGATATACACACCATATTATATAGGAAAAGATACCCAAAACAGACATCATCCGGGAAGCCTCAAATTCTAAACAACCTGACATTTCCCTTTTTAAAATATTTACCCCAAAGCTGAAAGAATTAGAAGTCATTTCTTGATGACTTTACTTCTTTCAATAAAGCCCCAGTGACACACCATTCCCACCGTAGTCTGGGTTCATCGGTGAGAATACCGTAGGTAATCAATAAGTAACTGTGAGAAGCAGGAAGCAAGAGGAACTGCGGCTTGCCTTCCGGTTCCATGCTCCTAGCGTTCTGACTGATTGCTTCCAGGCTTGTATAATAAAACTCCTTCACCTCCAGGCTGCCATGCCCCATCACTGTCACTGAGGGGGTCCCTTTTATCACCTGATAAAAGCAGTCATGACAGGAATTTTCTCAGGCAAAAGCATGTGGTTAGAGTCAGCGCTCTTCAATGTGAGGCAGAGGAGTCTAATAAAACAGATGACAGAAATAAAAAAGGGAGGAATTTTTCTACACAGGCTCACAAATTTATACGAACCTATCTGTAACTTGAAGACAGAATACGCACAGATTCATTTATCAGTCTGGAGATCTTAAAAGCAAGCTAGTATTTTTTGGACATGATATTTACATTTCTAGGGGTAGGGAATTTAAAACACATCAAAATGAGACTGCAGTTTTATAAACCGTTTAAATTTTTTTCAGTACTATTTATGAAGCCAGTTGAAAAGGGGGAAACACGGACATTCTACAAGTGTTTTATAATCTTATCCTGTGAGAGCCACCCCATTAGCCTGAATAGAAAGTGGAAAGAAACACAAATTTTTAAAGATGCAGTTTGGATCAAGGGTGGTAAGAAAGTGGACGTTAGGGGAGAACGTGATTGTTACTAAGTCACAGAGGCTAGACCTGAAGGCCTATCATAACCACAGACTATGTGGTAAGTGTGGTGAAAACTCACTAACTTTAATGATTTAAAAAAAAATGCAAATGTGAGAATTGGTGCAAACGGCCCCAAGGTCGGAATTTTGAACAAGTAAGAATTGTGACTTTAGATGATCAGCAATAAGCTGATGACAGGAAGACATACTTCATTTTGACATATGAATGAGATTAATGTTAAGCCTTCAAGAAAGTAGATTTGTATATTTTACTGTCTTATAAGACAGGGAGACAAGAGGTGATTGGTTGCCATAAAGAGCCTTCTCAGCAAAGAACTACAGTCAGGATACAGTCAAAGAAATATAATGACATAGCATCATATCTGAAGATCTTTTATGCTGACTCAAGCACTACTTTTCATAAGGCATGGTGAAAACCCTAGAACCTGACAAAGAGAAGTCGTTCATCTACTGAATATATCTTTTGCTCCAAGTCTTCACGGAAAGGGGGCATGCAAATTAGAAGACTTCAGTATTTGACAACTTGTAGCCAAGAAAACTATTAAACATTTATGTCAACTATATGACACAGGACTGGAGAAGCTCCAAAGTCAAGAATATCAAACACTCGAAAGCAGACTTGCAGAACTACTACAATTACTTAAGAAATGCATATCATAAGCTTCCAAGGTGATCAGCTACTTTTTCAGTATTATTAAATGTGAACTTATCTAACTGAAAAGAGGCGTACAGAATGCTCTCAATTTGGAAGATGATAGAATCTAATAGTTATTAACACATGGGATTTGATGTCAGTATTATGGGCTCAACCAGGAAACATGCTGTTTACTGTCTTGAGAACTCCAGCCCTTTCACACATGGAAAGTAACCACATTAACTATAAAAAGTACCTATGTCCAAAAGGGACTGGTTTACCCAAATGGCATCATGTGTGTACAGGAAGAGTAATGCCTAGCACATAGCACATGCTACATAGACATTAGTGGGCACTACTACATTTGTCTATGTTTAGGCTGTGAATGTTACTTTATAAATAAGAAAATGGCTACTGAGGCAAGGAAGAGAGTAATGGATATAAAATTGGGGCATTTAAAATCATCTATCTTGAGTGAGAGTGGAAGTGGACTTCTACTGGAATCTGTCTTAGAATCAACTCTAAAACCCAACAGGGCTTATGTTCTTTACCCAGGCTTAGCTTACTGCATATACCAGACCCACCTCCTGAAAATCTCCACTGTCATACCATGAGAGACTTTTGTAACAGTTAAGGCTTAACACTAGTTTGTTATATCTTAGCAATGAATAGATAAATGTATACTATAAGATATACATATAAGATAAGCATATTTAGCTGGGCGGTGGTGGCGCACGCCTTTAATCCCAGCACTCGGGAGGCAGAGCCAGGTGGATCTCTGTGAGTTCGAGGCCAGCCTGGGCTACCAAGTGAGTTCCAGGAAAAGGCGCAAAGCTACACAGAGAAACCCTTGTCTCGAAAAACCAAAAAAAAAAAAAAAAAAAAAAAAAGATAAGCATATTTAATTAGAATTAACTACTTACAACTCTTTAGTTTTACCATCAAAATTCATTTTCTTCAGTCAAATTATGATTGAACTTTTAAAAGAAGGGCTAAGTTAATTTTAAGTCTAAAAGGTTTGCAAAATGAAAAAACAGGTTTTCTGCCTCCCAAGGAGTACCTGTCTTGGATAATCATTAGCTACTCAATTATTTGTTCTAGTTAAAGCCACTGATAAGGCTGGGTGCTATTAGCAATCCTGCACCTGAAACAGCAACACACACCTCCAAACTTTATGACCTGTGAAAAGGAAAATATTACAAGGAAAAATAGAACACGCAGATGAAAGAAAGTGGTAAGGTCAGCTGGAAAACCATGGCAGATAGTCCACCTGCATCCATATCGGGATTAGAATCCACTCACTCAGATGGAATGAAATCTAACAGAAGGCAGAACTCAGCAGAGTTCCCCAGCTTCGCTGAGGACTAGCACTGGAGACACTATTGGCTTACACATTAATCACAGGCACATCATAACATGGGGCAGTGAAGTGTATCCCGCATGAGTCATGAATACAGGGAGAAAACGACTTACCGAACAGAAACAGAGCAGCCTGACTCCAGTGATGTTGCTATTCTATTATGAGATCTTGGATTATATCTGCTCTTAAGAATATTTTCATGTTTGGGGAGTGGTGGGTTTAGGGGGAACTTAAAAAATAATTTGAAAAGATCTTTAGTCTTAAATGCATTTCCCTTTAACAGGACAGATTCATATTATCCTCAGCTAACCTATTCAACAGCATAAAACGTATTAAATATCTTATGATTGACATTAGGCTTATCCAAATATACCATGGATATGTCCCAATGTCTCAACTTCATATAGGATTGAGGGTTGAGATTTAAACTCTTGGTGGAAGACCCCTAAAATAATTTTACAACTTAAGACGTACAAGTTGGGTTTAAATGCCAATTATTTAAAGATAATTATTATGCCATAATTAATGGAATATAGAAATATAAGGTATTGAATTTGCGAAGTACGCAAACTCTGTAAGCAAGTTTTTCTCCTATAACAGTGAAATCAGTATAACTGCATGTGAAATATAAACAATGCCTAAATGGAGGTGGGATAAAGAAAAGTAAAGTTGCTGTCAATTCTAACAAGCACTGGTCATCCCTTTGAGGTTTTACTATTTATTTTCTCGTGTATAATTTTTACACCTGTATAATCAGAATTGGCCTTACACTGACTGGAAATACAAATGCCACTTGTTTATTTGTCATTGAAGCAGATTAAAAATAAACTGCTATTTCTGGATAAAATATGGAAATGCTTCTTCCAAAGACCTGAAATCTCTGCTCTCTATTCATTTCTTCCCTGGGAAACAGAAGCACCTAGAATGTTATACACTCTATTTTCATACTCTCTATTTAGGCCCATATTCGGAGTCCTCACTGATAGCACGGGAAGCCTTACCTTGTCAGGATCAACTCAGATTATGCTGTCAGAGGGAAGGAGTGGAGACACAGAAGTGACAGATCAACTATCAGCCACCTGTGCGGAGCAGGAGGACACAGGAGACATTTGGTCTAGGGGCTGCAGCCCTTCAACCCACACCGTGAGCAGCCTTCAGCTCTGGCAACTTTAACGCCACTCCTATCAACCTTCGGAGGAGGTAAGTACTATGACAGAAGCCAACAAGATAAGAGCTGGATCAACCAGCGGGTGTTCCAAGTGGCATCACCACCAACAGCTTGCGGCTTTCTGCTCCTAATTAAAGTTAAGGCCCTCCAGGGAATTCCAAGTGGCTGAGTTGGTCACAAGATTTGTATCAAGCATATCTAGTATAAAATTCATTATTAGTTAATAATGACGTTTGAGTCCTCTAGTCACTAAGTTCAGTAAGTGAACACATCTTTCTTACACTTTAAGCCCTCCATTTATCTGTGGTAATGTGAGGTGCTTGTATGGATACTTAGGTTACAGTCACTGCAGAGAGAGAGAGAGAGATGCCAGGTATTAAGCCTTACATGTCACTTGGGTAAACAGAAACCTTCCAATAGGAGTAGGCATTATAACCTGGTTATGACTGACCAAAGGTCCACACCATAGAGCACTTTCATTGGGTAAAAGCCAGACTTAACACAATTCTGCAACATAAGAAGTCGACGATTCTGGGAAATTTAGTTACAAAATCCTATTCCTTAGAGGAGAAAGCTCAGCAATGGAGAAGTTCAGGGAAGATGAAAAAGTAGATAGAAATGAAATGACAGGGATAAAGAACAAGACAGAACAACGAGGAGAGACTAAGATGACACAGGACGTGCTGAGCTTTAGTAGCCTCCCATTTACATCCACATTTCTGTGCAAATAAAAAAAAAAAATGACGAATTTGAGGGCCTCTGTTGTGCCCTTGACAGACTTTCACTTTCCTCTTCTTGAGACCAATCAGTGTTTTCGTCAGTCCTGCTCACTCATCATTCACTGAAATGTATTTATGGAATCAAGGCTGATGAGTGACAATCCTTGGTTTTAGCATTTTTAAGTCAAAAGATGAGAGCCAAGCTCAGCAGGACATCTATGAACAAGAAGAAAGTAGAGCCTAGGACTCAAAGTCAAAGGGAAGAAAGGGTGGTTACCGCGGTTGCCTGTAATCACAACACACTGGACAGACATGATTCTAGAGACGTGTGAGGAGAAGACAAAACACTACAGATGAGCCGAGCATAGAACCTATGCCAGACAGAAGCACCAACCAAAGTAATGCACTGGGGGACATTTCAGTTCAGCCCAGACAGGAAGCCAAAGCTGTAGAGCAAGCTTTACCCATGTGCCCTCCCTATAAACTTATACCCACGGCTATGTTTATCTGCTCTGCCTTCTGCTGATGCATGCTGCTTACTAGAGGAAGTCTACTCCTGTACCACTCTAGGAGAGCAGCTAAGCAAACCCTGCACCTCTGACTTCAGCGTTCTGCTGTGACCTTAGTGTGAAGCTTAAGAGAAGTTGTCTTCTCATTGATAGCCAAGGAAGAGAACTGTGTATTCCGTCTATAAATGGTCAATGTAGAACTTCGCCTGGACTATTAAAAATAAATCCATAAGCAAGCACTGTAGCTTTACTTTTAGTGGCTGATTTGTGAATAAATCTTAGGAAAGTTACAAAGAAATAATGTGCATTATACCCAGCCAAGATTAAGTATTATACTGCGATGGTACATTTTTCAGATGAATTAACCCACTCATAGTTTTGGAAGTGTAGCCAGATGTACTCTGTAGATCAAGCTGCAAATGCCATGGTAACCACTGTTCCTAGGCAACTGCAGAACTATGTGTGGGGGTCCACTTTCCACACAATAAATACAAGAGGAGAGTGGAAGGGAAAGCAAAGTGTTACATGATAACCTGGACAGAGAAGAAAGGGCAGAAAGAGGAATATTTCTTAATGAGTACAAATACCTCATCTATTACAACAGGGGGATACAACCTTAATTACTCTGCATAAAATAACTAGAATTAAAATTCACCAAGTAAAATAAAAACAGATGTTTACTTACTTCATTAGTACAGCATCTGTTTTTAAACCACACTATGTGGAGAAAAGATAAAACTGGGTAAAAGAGGAATGTGAAGCATTCCTAAAAAATGTAGCCAGCTATTTAAAAACTAATACTCTGGGTATTAAATTTCACTTGCATAATATTAGATGGCAAGAAGTCTCAGTTTCTCAATATTTGAACGTTTTCTGTAGCAGCATGCAAATTGAGACCAAATGAAATGCCCAGTAGAGATCATCCCTTTACTGTGCTTTCAGCCACAACCCTATCCCCAAGGAGGTCAAGCACCATGCTAGCAGCCAGGGGAAAAGCTGTTCATTGTTGTATGCCTGGGATTCTAAGCAGGAAAGCTACACCAAATATACAAGTGAGAGGTTCTCCAAAGGTTTTGTGAATTCTGTGAGTTAAGATTTCCAACAATTTCTTTTCAAGCCTCCTATCTCCACTTGAAACACAAAGAAGCCCAAGAGGTTAACTGGCCTAAGAGACAAGGCATCATCTGCCTACTGGTTTTGTTAAATGTGTTTCCAACAGACAGTAAATGGGGTATAGGAATCGGATTCCTACACTTAGCTTTAATTCCAAAATTCTGTATTACTTTAAGTCAATGCCATTGTGTTTGGCAATCTGACTGTATATGGTTATATACATTTCATATAGGATTACAGTGTTACTGTTCATATGTATAACAACAAAGGCTGAATACCATATACCTCATAACACAAATGGCATTTCAAATCACTAGGGAAAAAAAAAAGCTGCTTAACAAAACATTCAGAAAGTTCCAGGAAAAACTGCTAGAAAATTTCCAATTGGAAATTCATTTGGAAATGAACATTGTCATAGAATGTAATATATTCACCTTTATAGAGAAAATGACATGGGACTGAAAATCATGCCCAAGTGGATCGAAACATTTATGAACATGAAAAAGACATTCTAGCACTGACTTCAATGGAGTTTCAGGAAGACTTATTCTTTAGCTGGAATGTTCAACGCAGAAATTCCACCAAGGTCAGGACCAAGGGTTCTGTTAACTTGGATCTTTAATGAGCACTTCTGGGAAGAGCATAAGCAGCTGTCAAAATTAGATTGCAAATCAACAGCCAGTTATGTGAATAATTCCAGTTTACGTTCCAGCCTCACTCTCCAAGTACCTCAATTTGCCAATGTTGACAAATGTCCCGTAACAATGAGGCAAATTATTAAATATGGACAGCCAAAAGTAGAAGAGATGAGGTTAATACTTTTTTTTTCAAAAACATATATTTAGCGTAAGCATTGACTAACAAAGGTGACCACTAGACCACTGACTACTTAAAAGGGGGCCAAAATGAACCAAAGGTACAAATGAAAACATTGTTCGTCATAAGTATTTTTCATGCATTACCAATATCTACCTTTCTATTTTACATTCCTGTCACTTTACCAAACAAAATTAAGAATTTATAACGTAATGTAACCATTTCAACATTTTCTTTTTCTTTCTTAAGATGCTTTGGGGGTAAAAATGGAAAAATTAGAATGCTGTACTTCTGTTAAACAGCACACCCTGGTGGTTTATGCTGCATCACAAGCAATAGCAGCTTTGGTCATACATATTTTTTTTTCCTTCTGTTATGTTTTCAAATTTCATTGCTATTACTTTCAATGATTTAAAAAATAACACTTGTTAAAATTTCAACCCAATTGTTCAAGTAGATGTATAATATTTCATTACAGTTTATAGTTTTTATTTAAAATTTAAAACAGTAACAACAAAATGAGTAATATTCATTAATAAATAGATATGTTCCGCTGAACTTCATGAATATTTGAGTATAAACAATATCAACTCAAGAGTTAATTATAAGTATCCTACCTATAGGCACATACAAATTAAAACCCACAAGACAAATTCAGAGAAAGCAATGATTATTCTCTTTAGTCCATTCTTCATCAGGAATCAACTCTGTGGAGAAGTGAGGATACAGAAGACAGGCAGCATCATTCCCTTCTGAAAGGATGAGAAGCAAGACTTCACAGGAGCAACAATGACTCAAATACCCTGCTTAGAGTTCAGAGTATCTTGAAATTGATAAGAAACGGTGGTTTAAGCCGGGCGGTGGTGGCGCACGCCTTTAATCCCAGCACTCGGGAGGCAGAGCCAGGCGGATCTCTGTGAGTTCGAGGCCAGCCTGGGCTACCAAGTGAGTTCCAGGAAAGGCGCAAAGCTACACAGAGAAACCCTGTCTCGAAAAACCGGAAAAAAAAAAAAAAAAAGAAACGGTGGTTTAAAAGGAAAATTGTAGCCGGGCGGTGGTGGCGCACACCTTTAATCCCAGCACTTGGGAGGCAGAGCCAGGCGGATCTCTCTGAGTTCAAGGCTAGCCTGGGCTACAAAGTGACTTAAAGGCACCAAAACTACACAGAGAAACCCTGTCTCAAAAAAAAAAAAGGAAAATTGTAATCAGTCAATAGATGAACTTAAGACCTAAAAACTGATCGTCTATACAGTTTCTAACCTGGGAAATGGTAAATAAAAAACATAAATGTGGCAGTCAGACACAGAGAGCAAGATGAAGATAGGTTAAGCACATTCTCTTCTGGCATCTACTCTGGATTTCTCTGGGAATGATATGAGCAAAAAGAATGGGAGAAAAATGAAATCTTGGTCTCTAATAGACGTGAAAACTATAAAACACACACCAAGATGATTCTGAACTTTGAATACAGGGTAAAAACAGAGTTGCATGTTAGATGTGCTGATTTCCATACAATGATAAGTATTCATGTGTTCAAGTTTAACAGCAAGAATGTGGAGACTGGAATTACAAAGTTGACACAATGGTTTCTTGGGAATGCTCTAAAAACTCACAATGGCTTAAAACAGGATTCCAAAGGCCAACAGTCTGAAATCAGAACATGTGGAGAGGCATGCTCCCGACCCTTGCCTGCTGCAGTCTCTGGTGGCTTCCAGTGTTCCTGTACCGCAGAACACCCAGCTGGGCCTGGGTCTGCACACAGCCTTCTCTTCTGCCTCCATGCTGTGTGAATCATCTTATAAGGATCCTAGCCTTTGCATTCGGGCCCACCTTAAAACAAGATGGTGGCACCTCCAAACTGAAATCCATATGCACACCCTCTATTTCTAAGTCAGGTCATATTTACAAGCATTGGGGCTTAAGGAAAGAGAGTCAGAGGGCCATACGTAGACAAGCAAAATGGCGTCAGGCTTCCAGAGAAGTGGGATTCTTATTACCAGAAGGCACTATGAGGAGAAATGGTAGGAAAGCACAGGGTGGGTTTCTAAAAAAGACCAGTGGGGGCAAGGATCCAGGAGCCAGGGGACTACAAAATACTCATGGATTCTAAACCTTAGAATCTGCACCCTGGTTACATTAGGATCTGAATACAACTCTTAGAGAGGCATTATTCAAACCTATAGAACTGAGATCCAATCAAAGAGTCAACAACAACAACAAAATGAATATCCTTTCTTAAAGAGTATAGAAAGTGGACTTAAGACCATAGATTCAGGTATGGCCAGTACAGAAAATGGGTAATGGATAAAGAAAGTAATAGTATTATTTAAAGGTGGGGGGAGAAAACTCCTAAGTTATAAGGAGACTATCAAGATGAAGGAAGAGTTAAAAATGAAGGGTGATTTGTCACTTAAAATTCAAAATAGTGAGTGCTGAGATGCCTGAGAAGGCTTGAGTTCATGTGTGTCCATGAATAGACCTACACAAACACCACCCCAACTTAATCATTAAGGGTTTTGGTAATGAATAAACAAAAAAAATGGTTCTTCAGCTTCTCTCGGGAAAAACAAATAATTCTGGTTCCTGTTGAACAATACATCAAAGAACTACCCAGATGTCCAGATCAAAAGACAAAATAATCAGAAAATCGCATGAAGATGTGTAATTTGCCAAAGGCAATATACAAAAAAAAAGACTTAACACAGGGCACCAAGTCGTCACAGAGTAGAGGGTGAGAATCAAAAGCACCAGCTTTCCATGAGGTCGCTGGCGGCACGACTCAGGCATGTAAGAGGCGGACAGTTAGCCAATCCAGACTCCTCGGGAACTGAAGCACACAGAAAGTTACAGGGGTGTCTCGAATGAGGACAGCTGGAATAGAGGTAACTTCTGTATAAAAGAATAGTCTGGTAGCTACACGAGTGTATAAAAATTTCCATTTTTGTAGTTCCTATAAAGACGTAGAAAGGGGCTATAAACACAAAGGGACGTCTTAAGGACCAGCTTTGTCCTGTCTTCCTTGCTTAGTTGCAGTCTGGTTCTTGCTCAGGCCCCAGCACGCCTTTATCCTTGACATTCTGGAATCCGAGCAGAGTCTTTCACCCAACTATTGTACTCCCACACACATTTATGACCAAACACAAAGATCTCCTGTTCTGTGAACTACCATCTGACTACAGCACGGATACTCTGCAAGTTGTGTCGGCAAATGAATCTCTCAGGGGGAGAAGCAATTACCCTTCTGTTTTGTTAGATGAGATTTTCATGCCACAGCGTTAACTTAGATAAGAAAACACTAAGTTTTTAAAGAATTCATTTCTCTGAGTTACTAACCATCCAGGGGGAGTAAAAATCCTTCAACTTCAATACTGGAGCACCCACCACTCAGTGTGTAAGTAACTCAAAATACATTTTACTCTCAATGACACTGAAATTATTCCACCTGATTATAAACAATAAAATAGATGGTGTTATGTTCCATCACATTTACCTAAATCTCCCTTTTGCTCCACCTGAATAAAATAAGGGAAGTGTAGAGACGTTTAGACAAATGGATCTCACAAAAAGATATATTCTGTGAAACTTTAGTATGAAATATTTTTTATTTTAAACTGAGGTGCTCTGGTGAGGTGGTTTAGCTGGCAAAGGGGTAGAGGCCTTCTACCAAGCCTGATGACCCAGGTTTCAGTTCCTAGAGCTGATGGAATGCTGGAAGGACAGAATACACATACATACTGTTCTCTAACCTCCACATGCCACACACACACACCCCACACACCCATACTAAAATAAACAAATATTCATTTTGGGTTTTTTTTTTTGTAAATTGAGATAAAGGTTTATGAAGAACATCTTCTGTGGATAGACAACATGAGTAAATCAGCAGTATAGTCTATTAAAAGACTTGTTTTAAAAATCAGCATTGATAGATTAAGTAGACACCATGATTTCCCCTGGAGAATCTCCGAAGATACAAAAGGTTAGAAACGCAAGATTGGAACATACAGACCCGTGTGGTTGTTTAAAGGGTATGTGTTGAAGATATGCAAATAATTCCTAATACACTCAACCAGTGTAGAGATCCTGGCTGAGATGAAGTAAAGCAAGACGGAATTTATATTATTATCATGCATTAACTTGAGGATGGAAGCTCCTTAAAGCTGACATTTATTCAAGATATGGTAGAAGTATGCATGACCTTTTCCCATCAACCTGGTAACTATTCCACTGAGTGTATATTAATAACTGTTTCTTTCTCAGTAGTCTATGTGGAAAAGAACAAGTTAGATAGAGAATAACAGATACCTCCCTACACCAACTTGGAAAAATAAAAGAAACAGCAGACCTTGTCAGTGTCGTCCATACTGGTGGATCTCACCACGCACGAAGCACGCCTCTCCTGGCCTTGCGCAGAGCCCTGGGATGTGGGCATGGGGGGCAGCGGGGCACGCCTCTTCTTGGGCGCGTCCGAGGGCAGTGTGTTGGAAACATAGGGTTTGGAAATGGTGTTGGACCTCGTAAAAGATGGGCGGTGCTTGCTCACTAGCGGGGTTGCAGGCGCGCTGGCAGTCTAATAGAGAATCAAAAGGCAATGCCTGTTTATGATCAAAATAAAAACCACTTCAAAAAATACTTGTTAAGCATCTTAACACGCTGCATGAAAATGCTTACTTGCTCCCGCTTTTTCTTACTGCGTTGGAAAAAGCTGAAAATCCCTCTGTTTTCTTTCTCCTTCACGATGTCTGGGGCTTGCGATATTTGGCAGGACTCTGAAAAAGATGAAACACAATTTCCTTTTTGTTCATGGGTGTAACATTTATTTCCAATGTTTCTTTCCTCGTCTCCCCTTTAGAAGCTTTTCTGGTGATGAGCATTACCGGTTACAGCCACTCTGCTAGGCAGCGTACACCTCATCCCATTCTCGAAGCAACAAGAGAATGACAGTTACCGATCTAGATCAGAGGGAAGTGGACTTTAAGGAAGCTAAGACACACACAGCCAGGGCCAAGAGGCACAGCTGGACAGTGAACTCAACTCCTTACACACCGTATCATTACCAGCATTTCAGATGCAAAGTAAGAAGGCGACAGCATAGTGACACATGATGCTTCTCCCACGCAGCTTGTCCTTTTATTTCAGCTATAATTTTTGTCAGAACTAAACAACCATGAAATGTTATTTCACTCTCAAAAACACGAGCCATTATAATTACAGCTGCCGCTCTATATGCAAGCATGCTTCAATGGATCCAAACAGACTCCACGTGATGCGCCGAGAAAAATTAAACCTGTACTAAATACATCGACTTTTTCCTTGCTGTCATTCCTGATTGAAAACCCACCATAATGACCATTTACAGAGCATTTACAAGGTACGGGGAGCCACAAGTAGTCCTGAGATGACGTCATGTGTATGAGGAGTGGCTGGGCATGGGCTATATGCAAACACTAGGCAATTCTTTATCAAGGACTTGAGTTCCACAGACTGTGGTTCAGAACCAATCTCCCCCAGGCCCTGAGGGAAGAATGGACCAAATAATGTCTCATAAATGCTATTTGTTTAACCTATAGTTCGAATAGGGCCGAAATTACCAGGCCCTAAAGGTTAACAGTGCTAAAATGGGACTTTAGAATGGCAACTGTCAAACTTCAAGGCTGTATCCACAATCTTCCTTTAAACCCACCCCACCTCAAGGCCTGTTACCCTAATGTCAACTGACGGGGTCAATAACCAAGGGCCAAGCCGGCAGCTAGGCCACTGTGTCCCAGTGTACTTCCAATATGGTATCCCACTGAAAGGAACCATGGCGGCTGTGAATTCGTTGGTTTGCTGTTTGTATAAAGCAATGAGCTACAAACAACTAGTCATGTCAGGGTGAAAGTTACCAAAGTCCACCAGGAATCCTGCCAAGGGACTTAGGAACCATCCTACAGTGGTTTGTTCTGGCAAAATTCAGGACAATTTAATATCGGAAGAGTAACTCTGTATATTGAAAGCTATCACACAAGCATGAGGAACCGAGTTCAGATTCCCTGAACCCACATACAGCTGGGCAAGAAAACACACATCTGTAGTCCTAGTGCTCCTACTGTGTGATGGGAAGCAGACAGGAGAACCCCTGGAGGCCTGGGGCCCTCTAGCTTGGCAGCAATAAGAGACCCTGTCTCGAATGAGGTGGGCTACAATGACCAGCATCTGGGGTCTGCTACATGCATGTTATAGCATGCGCGCACACGCACATACACACACACTCACACACACACACACACACACACACACACACACTCCTGTACAGGCATCCCACCGTGCCCCCTACATTCATATACACAGGATGAAAAAAAAAAAGTGCTGCAGGGCAGTGGTGGCACATGCCTTTAATCCCAGCACTCAGGAGGCAGAGCTAGGTGGATCTCTGTGAGTTCGAGGACAGCCTGGTCTACAGAGCGAGATCCAGGACAGGCACCAAAACTACACAAAGAAACCCTGTCTCGAAAAAAGAAAAAAAAAAAGTGCTAATAACTAAAAGGAGGATTGCATAAGACTAGCACTCTTTTTTAGTTCCTTATTAAGATGCATACAGCAAATGCTGTTGATTAGTGATGTTGTTAATATGTCTCTAAGTGGAAGTACAAACCACTATTTATGAAAGGTGTTTTGTTTTCCTAGAGAAGGGATCTCTCTGCAGCTCAGGGTGGCCTTGCAGCCCTAGGCTTACACAATCCTCTTCCTCCACCTCCCGAGGAGCTGGGACTACAGACGAGAATCATTTGGTGCTTATGAAGTATTCTTGCCACAAATTATCTCACCCAAACCAGTCAAGTCTCTAGATTTATGGTCAGTTGACAGGAACAAAAAAGCAGGTGAAATTATACCCACAGGGTGCACGGGACCAATCCTAAAAGAGAAAGACTATGAGATGAACCATGGAGACACAGGACTTGGTGTCTTCAGAAAAAGAATTATAAAATCAAAGGGGGCGGGAGTAAATTGTGAAAATATCTCTTCCACAAAATACATGAGAATTCTATGCAAATCCTAATGATATTGGAAACAAAGCACAATCACATAAAAAATGGAGAGAAAACTGCCTCCTGTGGGTGGTGTCATTGTGGGGCTGGCGATCTCGGGTTGTATGAGGAAGCAGGCCGAGGAAGCCACGGCCTCTGCTTCCATTCCTGGCACCAGGTTCCTGCCCTGCTGGAGTTGCTACCTCAGCCTCCCTTAATGACAGACTGTGATCCGGGACCTTTTCCTTCTCAAGCTGCTTCCAGTCGTGCCGTTTTTACCACAGCACCGGAAAGGAAAGCGGGGCACATATTAGTGCATCTGTCGCAGCAGCACACTGAAGGAAAACGGTATTTCCTAAATTGAAACGTCAATAACTCAACCATGAAACACGAAGCACACACTGCCCAAGGGCCTCCCTGAGGCTAACGAACGCCTGGACAGCACGTCAAGGCTAAAGGTTCTTCATATGCTTTATTTCTGAGAACACCTCTGTGAATGAAGAAATAAAAGCTTCACTCTGAGCTATTTTTCCCCCCACTGGCATATGTTAGCTGGTGGTGTGACAAATGAAAAAAAAAAAAAAATCAGCATGCCATTCACATTTAAGGAATCAAGTGCCCCGAGATTTGAATAACATGCAAACTCATGGAGCCATTCAGCAAGTGTAGCCAGAATATGTCCAATGATGCTTTCTGGACACCTGGTCAACGACCACTAGGTCAACCCTCCTCAATTAAAGCTGTGTGCAGATCGCTGGGTGTCAGAGTTAAACACTAAGACACGTGCAGCCTTGCCTTGACTCAGGAAATCAGCTCAGGTACTTCGGCTTCCTGATTCTAGAAGAGAGGCCAAAAGTCACAGCATACAAAGTCGGAAGGCTTCTGATGACATCCCACAAAATCGGGGTAAGAACATGTGCAGGGTTTGGACTGACCTGCTGGACTCAGACACTGTAATATGAGTTCTCCTGACTCTACAATTCCAGTCCCTGCAAGTTCTGTTCATAGCAATTAAGCCTCTGAAAAAACCCCATACATGTAAGGCTAGAAGGGACATTAAAAATTAATGTATTAAATGCTTCAAAGTGAGCCTTAAGAAGACCACGGGATGTGGTGAGGAGCAAGCCAATACAAGCACCATTTCTAGAAGGAAGCAAAGACTATTTGTTCCTATTTCCTGACTATCAAAGAAGCAGAGTCTAGACATATAAAGCTATCTTCCCTCAAAGCTTGCCACCCTGGCTTAACAGCCAATGTAGCGTCAGAATTAAAGAGCTATTTTCTGATTCTTTGCCAGGGTATATTTTAAGACAGGAATTTTTAACTCCTTTGATTAGACTAGCCTGTAATAGCCACTGAGAATAAATCAACATACACTTGCTCCTGTGGGCTTAATCAGAAGAGCCTGGCAACACGTAATATGCAGTTTGCTTTTAGGCAAGGTAGTAACAATTAGACAAATCAGAAATACGAGCCTATCCTGTTTTAGTGGAGGAAAAAGACTCCTAGATTCTATTATTAAATAATTGCAATCAATTTTTTCCTATGAAAATAGTATATATTCATTAGAAATCCTGTAACAAAGAAATATAAAAACTTGCTCACAGACCTACCCCTCAAAGCTAATCACTATTAAACATTTTATGTATTTCCTTTCAGAAATTTAACATAAAACATTTTTGACATACAGTATTAAATGCCTTTATAAGCTTTCAAAGCTAATTTTAACATGAAAGTTTTCATATTATTATAAAATGCTCACAAAAAAAACCTAAATGGTGGCCAACAAAAAAAAAAAAACTTTGTGATAAAAACAGTAAGTGCCACCTCTCCCAATGGCTGCTCCGCGAGACTAAGCTCAGACCCTTCCACACAACCACCCAAGTGTTTATCCACACTCATATGCAAGCACGCTCCTACCCACATCGTTGTCACTTCTATGAGAGTAACAAACCCATCTTCCCACATTTTTAGCATGATCCATTTTCTGTTTTGTTTTTTGTGTCTGGGATTTTTTTTTTTTTTTAATATGTGTAGCTCAGGCTGGACTTGAACTTGGAATCCTCAAAACACCCCCAGAGTACTGGAATTACAAATCTGTACTATTACTCTCAGCTCTAGAATGACATCATTTATTAGCATTCTGTTGGAGTGAAATGATTATTATAATTAGAACCAGAAATCAAAGAAGGGAACCTAGAAATTCTCTTTTAGGAAATCAAACCCCCAAGATTTTCTAAGTTAAAATCCTCTTACGGAATTACAGGTGTTAGTAATGTTAAGAAAATAAGATTAGGATCTCAATTTTCATCCTCCCCATTCGTGTTATCATTTACAGTTTCTGCTGGTTCATGTGTCTTACCTTGGAAAGATGACTTATGGAAGGCAGTAACAGAGGGGGCTACAGCAAGAGGAAGTAAAGGAAAGGCCGGTGACAATGTGTCCATTAATTACTCAACAGCACTGACTCCAAACAGTAGTCGGGGGATTACACTCTACCACACCCTCAACAATGTCTGAAATTCTCTGAGCAGTGTGCATTAACTGTCTCCTCCACTAAACCCTTATTTTCCCCAATGAAAGAGATTCACACTGAGTATCTACCAGGCACCAGGAAAAAAAAAATCAACCTCATTTGAGAGCTCCACAATTTAATGCCTCCCCTCTTTATATGGATGAAAACTCTGCTATCTAGAAAATTTGGGGAAGTATTTATGATTCATTTTATACGCAAGTTTACTCTGTGTGCTAACCTAAGAAAAGAATTCGGCAAAAAATGTCCAAACTTTGAGTGATAACTAAGCCTCATATAAAACTATATGATGTCTTCATAAACTAACTACTGCTTCGTCAGAACGGCAATGAGCTTGTACATAAATACGTACTTTATTTAAATCCACCCAAAGCAGGACAGGGTGGAACAAGCCTGTCATCCTAAACTACTGACTCAGCTGAGACAGGAGGTTTCCTTGAGCTCAGAAGCTCAAGCCCAAGCTAGGCATCCTGATGAGACCTGATCACAAAAACAAAACAAAACAAACAAAAAAATCTCAAAAGGAAAAAGAAATGCAAAGCTACCAAAAGAATTCCCAGGTTGATAGAAAAATATAAAATGGGATGACAGCTAAGACGATTAGCTTTGCTTCTCATTTCAATAACTGCTATCAAGTTAAATCATACACTTGGTTTGATTTTCGTATTTCTCTTCAATTTTTTTCTTTTTGTCCTCAATAGGATGTACTTACTTCTATGATCCATTAAATCCTTGGCATTATAAAGTTGGGAGCATCTAGCTATACACACTACATATAACACACACACTACACACTACACACAACACACACACACACACACACACACACACACACACACACACACCAATCACTTAAGTGGGGGAAAAGTCCACTTACCTCTGCTGATATCCATTGCATATAACTCTCTCAGTCCCAAGTCATTAAGAGATTTTGTCAAGTCCAGGGGCTCCTGAGCTTGATAATCCTTCAACAACACTGTATGCAATGGATCAAACTCACATTTACTGCATATAATGGGAGCAAGATCTTGAAGCGGTGCATGGGGACTAACTCTCACTATGGTCTTCTGCGTTTTCTTAAAGTTGATCACTACTCTCACAGTTTTCTGAAATGTAAATTAAAGCCACAGTTATAACATAATTTATTAACTAAAACAAAATTTCCACAAAGGCATCTAGAATGTTGTCTAGAATAAATGACCACCACAAGTCTCCGTTCTGTAACATGTGAATTAAACCATTACACCACAGGTTATTTATTAAAACAAACTCTGTGCAATGCTATCCAGTGTTATGTATTACTCAAGGCTTCAGCAAATAGTTCTTTCCATTCTTTTCTTCTTCTGGTGTAAAAAATTTTTTATCATTAATGCTATTTCTTAATTTTAAAACAAATTCTTAGAAAAGAAAAATTACAGTTTTTGTTTTGTTTTGATTTTTTTTAATGGTCCTGGAGATTGAACATAAGGTGTTGGGGAATAATCTTTTTGAACACTGTGAAGATGTGTCATTCTGATTGGTTCAATAAAAAGCTGAACGGCCAATAGCTAGGCAGAGATTTCAGGCACACATGATGCTGGGAAGAAGAAGGGGAAGTCACCAGCCAGGCAGAGAGGAAACAGCATGAACATATAGAGTAAAGGTAATAAAGCCATGAGGCAGAAAGTAAATTAGTAGAAATAGGTTAATTTAGGTTATAAGAGCTAGTTAGAAACAAGCCTAAGCTATTGGCCAAGCTTTCATAATTAATAAAAAGTCTCCATGTGGTTATTTGGGAGCAGACTTGCGGGACAGAAAAATCCTCCAATATTAAAGTTTTATTCATGACAGATAGGTGCTCAACTACTAAGCTATACCCCTGGTCCTTTTTCCATTTTCATATTGGTATTGAGTGTCACTAAGTCCCGGATGGACTTGAACTCAATCTATAGCCAAGGTATGTCTTAAATTTGTGATCCTCCTGTCATAGCCTACTAAGTTTCTGGGTGTACAGCCATGCACCAGGCCTAGCTCAATTTGTTTTCATAATATTAAATTAAATTCAAAATTCTTTTAAGGTTATTTCTATATTATTTATTTATTTATTTATTTTTCAGACAGGGTTTCTCTCTCTAACCCTGGCTGTCCTAGAACTTGCTCTGTAGACCATACTGGCCTTGAATTCAGAGATCTGCCTGCCTCTGCCTCCCAAGTGCTGGAATTAAAGGTGTGTGTCACCACTGCCCAGCTAAAATTCTTGAGAGTAAAATACTAAACAGATTTAAATCCAACAAGAACAAAGGCTCATATGTAGTATTACTAATACTTTTATATTGTGTCTTAAAGTATTTATTTTCAAATTATCAAATACACACAATAATAATTCTATGTTTATGTTGTCCTTTATTTAAGGAATGCTTGTCTTGTAAAAGCCTGTCAATAGCTGCATGAAAAAAAGTATTTAAAAAACTACTATCCTTCTAACAGGATCAATCAGATCAATCATACTCAGAGACTAGCACCATGCCAAGCACATGGTCAGTTATCAGTAAGTGAATACTAACTACTTATTGTCATTGATGTTTGTTGTTTATATTATTATTGCCCCAGTTAACTTTAACATAATAGTAAAGAATATCAAAATCATCCTTACTTAGACGTAATACTAATAATTCCAAAGTTATTTACACACTTTCAAGTGTTTCCCTATTTTGATGTAACTGGATTAACCACATTAAAAATGGAACTCTGCAATAGGTAGCTACAGTAAACAAAATCTACAGTTTTCAGCTCCTCAATGATGTTCATTCACAAAACTAAAATCCTGTATGTAACTGAGGGGCTCCTGAGATTGACAATCTATTTGCTACATAAATAAAATTGCTCCAATATGGATCAATAGCATGTGCATACAGCAGGTAAATTCAGACCTAGACAGAAGACAAACCACTGTCTTATTAATATTTAACATTAGATCAATTATTAAAGCCAATGTTTTATCATGAAATCTGTCAACATTTTTAGTAAATGCTTATAAACAATATGAAGACAATGTAAGAATGTATGTATTCAAGTCAGTGCACAAAATTCTGTATATTTTACAAAGTAAAAAAATGTTATGTTCGTAACTCAGAAGTAATTTTTGAAGTCATAAATGTATGCTTCTGTGTTTATAGCAGTGACTATGAGAATAATTTTAAAAGAAAAGAAAAGTAAGCGCTATGGACATCAGCTCACTGGTAGAATGTCTGTCTAGCAAGTAAAACGTCCTGGATTTGGTCAAATACACAAATAAATTAGCATCATTGTGGTTCAAAGTTTCTGGTTAAAATCCACACATTAAAAAAAAAAAACAAGATTTAAGGATCTGAATAGATGGCTTAGTGGTTAATCGTGTGTGCTGTACAATCACGATCCATGTAACAAGCCAGACAGGACTTCACACATGCCTCCAGCCCCAGTGTTGTGGGGGTCAGAGACAAGAGAATCCCTGGCGCTTGCCGACAGAGTAGCTAAAAGTTAATAGTTCCACGTTCAGAAAAAGACCCTGCCTCAAAGGAACAAGGCAGATAGTGATAAAGAAGGACACCCAATGTCCTCTCCTGGCCTCCGTACATCCACTTGGAAATTTACTACACACACATGCACACACACAAAAAAATATCAAAAAATAAAAATGAGCTACTATATAAGATAATAAACTGTGATCTAGGTGTATGTTGTATTAATGATTTACAAAATACATAGAAGTCAAATGTGATATTAATAAATATTCAGTGGCTTTTAAAATGTCATTTAAATATAAAATATTTCAAAGCATAACTTAAAACTATAGCACATGGATTACTGTCAGATCCTGATTAGCCAATCCCGTCATTTTCAGAGCATTTGATATCTAAATTGTTCCCCAATTCTCGTTGACCCAAGAATCAATAACCAGCTGATTAACAAACAAAGTAGTTTAGGAAAATATGATAACCATATTCTAAAAATCCAGGCCAGAAATCTAATCTTTATTTCATCTATGATGAACTGTAACCACTGGCTAAAAAAATTTACTGAATATCTCAGCCATAAGAACATCAAAATCTGTGATAGAATCCTTACCTCTGGGATTATAGGTGCAGGCTTTTTCTTGTCCAGAGATTTTGGCTTTAAAATGACCTTCTCTACCTCCAGCATTCCTATTGGTGTGTTTGGCTTAAATTTGATGAGATTCTCTTCAGCAGACAGTAAATCAATTGTGTGACTTGATGGGTTTAAGTGATACTGTGCGCAGAGGTAAACGAGCAAGTCCATCATTGGCTTACTGTAAAACAGGAGAACAATGTCTTTAGAGTCCAACTCAACCGACTGTGCAACTTGACTGTTTTTGAGAATTCTACTCTGGTCCTGTTTGTCTTCAAGACATAAAGCAAGGCTATGACGTAAGAGTTGTAGGAGCAACTTAAAAATCTTATAATTAGGAAGACAAAATCCTCATAGATTAAAGGCAGTGGTTAGAAGGCTTGAGATCTTAGAGGCTAGTATTGGTTCAATGATTCTCTGCATATTTTTATTTGCCAAGTTTTTTACATATAAATTGTAGGAGTCCTTCCTTACCCAAGAATAGTCACTTGGTTTTTAAGACAATATTTTAAGACAATATATAATATCAATATTATAACTTGCAGCTTTTAGCTCATGTATTAGCTATATTCCAAAGCTCGAATGGAACAAAATACAATCTTCTAGGTCTTAAAGTATGTGTATGTGCATGTGTGTGTATGTGTATGGGTGTGTGTATTATATAGTAGTGAACAAATATATGTGGATCCTCAAACTTACAACAAATCCTGTGGGTTCTTGCATTACTCAAAGAATATTTACTCATTATTTCCTAGGTTCTTCTGTCATTGTACAAACATTGTTACATGCCTGTTCTGAAAGCTCTAACACTCTAGTTGGCAGACCGGACCATGTGTCAGCAATTATACTTTGTAGTCCACTTACAATCTGCCAGAAGCCTAGGCTAGCCTCAACTCACTGTGCACCCACAGTCAGGCCTCAGCCTTGGGATTCTCCTGCCTCAGCTTCCCTAGTGCTAGGACTACAACTGTGTGCCGTTATGCCTACTTTCGATTTTCTGCTTGTTAAATTGAGATTTTTAGGGTGCATCATGCTTGTTAGTGCTATAACTTTTTAATATAATGTCCCAGGCTGCTTTTTTGTTTTGTTTTGTTGTAGTGACAGATTGAGGTCGATGTGGCCTGTAGATTGTATGGCCTACAAAGCTTAATACTTTTATTATCTGGCCCTTGATATAAAAAGTTGATGGGCCCTTATGTAAAGCAGTAGAAGTAAATGTCTGAATTCATATAAAATAACGGCCCACAGGAGAACGCAGGACTGATCTCTATGCAAGAAAAACTTCCACAGGATTCTTGCACACTCAGCTTGGCATTCAGAGTACTTCTGAGCTTGGGGCTCCTCTTTTTTTTCAGTTTTCTTTTCCACTAACAGAACACTGTGGTCTCGTCTTTCTTAATTGTCAGCCCTTTAGAAACAGGAAATTACAAAATCTTTTGTATCACATTTTCCTCAAATGCCTGGTGATTCTGAACCATTCACACTTAAGACAAAGGCATGAAAATACATAAGTCCTGTTTCTTATTTCATGGGCGGAGATAGAGCTTCACGGACTTCACTTAGGGAAATCTGAGAGTGGCCACCCCCCCTTTGTTTTTGGGAAAATGTAAATGCTAGCAAAAATGATTTTCCAGTTATTCAACTTGAACCCAGCTACTAGCTTTCAGGAAGCTTGACAGGGAAATGAGGCTAGGAAACTCACCATTGAGCTTTCCATGTCAAACTCAGTACACCTGCTCAATACAATGCCTCACCCCTGTCGGTCCAAACTGCAGCTCCAGGTCTGTGACCTCTCTGACTTAGTCTTTAGAGAAACAGTCTCTTAGAGGAGAGCTGAAGGGCCAGCTGTCACCATGTGGACCTTAGGTGACATACCACTACTTTCCCTAGATTTTCAAACCATCCCCTATATTTTGCTTGGTTTCATCCCCAGGACATTCCAATCTCTATGCATTGAAGAGCTATATCTCTCTCTCCAACTCGCCAACCTGTGGATTGAACCAAGGGCCTTACGCTACACCCATCTTACAAGAGGTATAGCTTTAATGGCACCCTTTGCCCCCTACTCCATGTACAAGCAGCATTCCAGCGCATGATAAATGACTAAATCAGTAAGTGACTGCACGTGACAGTGTGCAAAGCCTGAATTTAGAGAGATAATAAACAAAAAAGAACACACAGACTCTTACTCCTAAATGCTGGGGGTGGAGAGGGTATGAGGAAATGTTTTAATTGGAAAATGGCATTAGAATAGAGACTTGGAGAGAACCGGTGAGCTGGGGAAATTTTACATGTCAGCTCTACCTGGAATGCCAAGGCTTGTCCAAGGCCCTGGATGCAGAGCATTTAAAAAAAAAAAAAAGACAGTTATAATCTAACAGTGTTTTTAAAGGCTTCTCTGGGAAAGACCCGAGATTTTATAGAGTGAGATTTAAAAGGCTGTGAGAACAGTTAGAGGGCTATAGCAAAAATTTACGTGGGTTACTTAGCATATACCTGTAAAGCTAGAATATTGTCAGTCTGGAGGCCTGGACTAAATACTGAGGGAAGAGAGGAGAAAAGTGAGGGGAGAATACGACACTTGGGAAATTACATCAAGTCACTAAGGGGGCTGCAGATTCCTCGGGAATTGTGATAGGGGCTCTGGCCATTTTGACCCAGACCTGATCTAGGATCCATGCACACCTAGACGTGGTCACCTCTCTCAAAGGACCCCGGCTTAGCAATATTCATTCCCAGGAACTGAATGGAGGCACAGAATGAAGGCAATGCTGGTACATGAGGACTTCAGAGACCAGCCAATGGCCATTTCCTCCTGGGCAATTCTGCTTGAAAAGCAATGTTACACACACACACACACACACACACACACACACACACACACACACAGGGCAAGCCAAACACCACCAAGATCCATGTGCAGTGACAGATTTACAGGTTAAACAGCTGCTGAAGGGAGAGGCACATGCTTCAGGAAAAGATATGTACTGAACACATCAGCAAATTTGTGAGGCAGCCTTGTTTTATATAAAGCTGTGCCACCAACAGTAAAGAGGGCTAGAATCTTTTCCAAACATATCTTCAGACCAGTTTGAATGGTTAAAATATATAAGAGAAGTCTCAGCATTTGACAATAAGACACCTCAGCCTTTCCCTCCACCAGAAGGGTAGGAATCCCAGTCTAGCTTGGTCATACAGGAGCCAAGACACTCTCAGGGAGGACTCAAACTCTGAAGCAGGTGCTACATCGTTTGGTCACTGATAGACTCACTAGTCCCATACTGCTCCCATAGAAAATAAAGCCAGCACTTAGATATAGATGAGAATTCTCCACCTGGGTGCCAAAGTACTTTTGCCAAAGACAACAGTTTTGGCTTAGGAATAATTGTCCTGCTCTGACGTGACTGACAGCAGTTAGGAAGGAAGTTTGGCCATGGATTACAACAGGGAAAGTGCCATTTTCCTGTAGCCCAAGGCAGGAGCATCTGAGACCCAAAGAAAAGTAATAAAGCAGTTAAGGAGCACAGGTACTGAACTACCACTGCCCCACTGATGTGTGCATTGGCCTCCTCTCCCCCTTATCTCCAGACCACTGTGAATTCTGATTTACCACATTACCCAGTTGCAATGTTACTATTATTAATGTTCCTATATCATTATTAATACTTACAGAAATTTACATAATTATTTCCTGGAAGGCATATTTTAAAATTTTTAAAACAGCTAATATAAAAAAAATTCTTTGAAAACTCTTTTTGACATGAAAAAAAAATCTCTGAGATTTCCAAGTTTTTTTTAATAAACAAATAATCACCTTTAGACCTTTAGTTCATGTCTATTATTTTGAACTCTTATCTACCATTAAAGCTATTTCCACACTATAAATGAAACAAAGGAAGTTTAGGAAATCGTATTATACACAGCATCTACAGCAATCACTTGGATTAGAATCTTCTCACTCTCCCATCCAGAGTTTCCAGCTACGGTTTAGCATCCTCATGATTCCAGGCAGTGTCCACAGTGGTGAAATGGATGGTGTAGAACAGGCCATCTGCTTTGTGCTATAATTTTACCGTATAGATCAAAGACTTCATCAAATCCTTCCTAAATCCTCTGGGACCCTTTCTGTATCTGGGACACAGAGCAGTAGTAATCTTAACCTGGTTTTGATAACGGATGGTTAGAGTTTCTATTTCTGTGTTTTAAAGATCCAGCTGGAGATCAAAAGATACAGGTCACAGCGCAATAAAGGGCTCCAAGAACAGCAAGACGTGCAAGACGGGGCAGGTGGGGTTCCAAGCCTCCCCATGTTTAAACAAGGCCATTTGCCAACAGGGTGCCTAGGTAACTTTTCATTCAATCGGGGAGAGCTGAGAGCAAAAGGGTACTTGCTCTGAGTAACGACTCGGGGATAAAGGGCGCTACCAGGAACACCCCAGAAAATGCGAACACGTGACCATCAGTGAATAGACGCTTTTCCAGCAACAAGAATAAGTAAGATTCTTCCTGCACCTTTTCAATCTGCCCCAGTCTCTAACAATGTGTCTTATGCAATTTCAACAAATCCTCAAAACTGCTTTGAGTTGAATTGTGTCTCTGCCTTCCGAATGCACACCAACAACCAAGTAAGATCTATGCTGTGTTAGCCTTTCCAGATCCAAACATATTCAGAGGATGAAAGAGTGCTAATTATTGTGCATCCAAGATGGCGAACACAGCTCATCATGGCGTTAGAAATGGCTAACTGTGCCAGAAAGACTAGAAGACTAACACAACCAGCGAGGTCTGAAGATAGCTAACATTGGAACAGATCACTGCTAAACTGGGAAGTGATTTCATATCAAACACTAAAAACAGATGAATAAAAAGGCTTTTTTTTTTCCTTTGTAAACCATCATTTTATGCTGTGGTTTACCTGATCATTTATTTACCTTTAATACCATTTCCAGAGTAAATTATAAATAATTGCCTTTAATTTAAAAAAGAAAAAACCCTGGCTGGGTAGTGGTGGCACACACTGTTAATCCCAACACTTAGGAGGCAGAGGCAGGCAGATCTCTGTTAGTTCGAAGCCAGCCTGTACTACAGAGTGAGTTCCAGAACAGGTAGGACTGTTACACAGAGAAACTCTGTCTTGAGGGGAAAAAGAAGAAAGAAAAAAGAGGAGTGGAGCTCGAGACCGACCCTGTGATTTAAGAAGAAACCTATTGCAACTTCAAGGTGCATTCTAGAGCTAAAGAAACTGAGGCAGGAGGACTGGAAGTTCAAAGCCAACCTGGGCTAGAGATCAAGGTCCTGTCTCAACACTAACAACACACAGACACAAACTATCACACCCAAATAGAAACAATCTAGCAAAAAAATATATATATATACCCACTAAATATAACACACACACACCACTGTGGTATGGTTTGTCTTTGTTATCAACTTGACTGAATTTGTAATTACCAGGAGAAACATCAGAGTGTACCTTGAAGAGCCTTTCTCATACTAAAAGTCCTGTAGGTACTACATTGAGTCTTGGAGGAGATGTTACACTTTTCTTCAAAGGCGAGATGAAAAGGTCACAAAACTGTCGCTGTTTGTCCAAGTGTACACACTAAGTCTCCTAGAAGTAGGAATAGCAACTGGAGAAGGAGACCAAAGTGAGGAAGAAGAGCAGAGAAACCGGGAAGTCATTAGAAATTAACGGAGTAGTGCAGAGAGACTCCTCCAAACACAGCCCAGGTCTCAACATGGCAACAACAAAGGGAAATTTACAGATGAGGCCCAGGGTCAGTCGCTGCATGGAAAATAACTAAAAAGGAACAGAGAGGGGATGAAATTCTCACTGTGCTGGCTAGTTTTATGTCAACTTGACACAAGCTAAAGTCATCAGAGAGGAGGGAATCTCAATTAAAAAAGGCCTCTACAAGCTCCAGCTATAGGCAAGCCTGTGAGGCAGTTTCTTAACTAGTGATGGATGGGGGAGGACCCAGCCCATTGGGGGTGGGGCCAGCCCTGGGCTGGTGGTCCTGGGTTCTATAAGAAAGGAGGCTGAACAAGCCATGAGGAGCAAGCCAGTAAGCATCACTCCTCCATGGCCTCTGCTCTTGACTCCAGGCTCCTGCCCTGCTTGAGTTCCTGTCCTGACTTCCTTCAGGGATGAACAGTGATTGGGAAGCGTAAGCCAAACACACCCTTAATTCTTCAAGTTGTTTCTGGTCACGGTGTTCCATCACAGCAATAGGAACCCAAACCAGCCTGGAAGAATTCTTGTGGGGTTATTTTTGTTGTTGTTGTTTCACTTGTTCTTTTGAGATAGGGTCTCACCGTAGCCCAGGATGGCCACAAGGTTGCTACTTAGTCCAAGATGACTTTGAACTTCTCATCCTCCTGCCTCTGGTCCCCAGGTGCTGACTACACACCTGGTTTTATTTAACAGTTTACAAATTAAAAAAAAACAACAAAACATAAAAATGTGAACTTCTGAATTCTGGAATCCATACTTGGTTTTAACATAAACTGATTCACAACGGTGTAGCCTGCCCTTTTTATCAGTCTACTTCCTTCCAATAGGTGGCACTCTACTCCATGTAAATGCTCTCAGTTGGCTGCTGACCTGCCCTGTACCAGTCAGAACTGCTCTCAGTGATCCTGGACAAAGTATCAATAGGCCACATGTTTTATGTAAAACTTCTCTGGTCGTTTAACACAAAAACCCCAGAGAGGTCAGCTGGTGTTTTTGAGGTCACACAGGAAGCCATGACGCTAAGTCTAATTTCTAGCAGGGTTTTCTACTTTGAAGTTCGGTGCGGCCTCTTTCTTTTTTTTCATAAGGTTTTGTAAGGTTTTTTTTTTTTTTCCCCTTTTGCAGTTACAAAGATATGATACGGTAAGTCTTCCCATTAGCTAACACTTTTAATAAATAGAATGTACTTTACTATTTGGACATCTTTTGTGCTTATTAACACCTTTTAAAATAATGGCTCATCAGTACCTGGAACTGTTGAGACAGCTTTAATCACACATCACATTCCTATGGTGCTCTAAATTACACTGGGAAAAGCCCCATACTGCACTCTAGAATACCTAGAAAAGTAGCTCAAAAAAAATCACAGAATCATACTAAGATAACTCAAAATCACGCAGTGACTTTCTATCATCAACATTTCAAATAATCACTAGTCCTCTAACTGGAAGGCTCATAAAAGTGACCACACACAGTTAGCTCTTGGGTGGTAAGACTATTAGAAGCGAGCTTCTACATTAAAACCTGATAGCAAATAAATTCTAACTTGCAAAACTTGAACCCTAAACAAAATTTTTAAAAAATTAGAGACAGTTCCTTTTAGGGCATTCCTACCATGATCTCTACTTGGAGAGAGTGGCTTAGCAGTTAAGACTGTTCTTCCAGAGGACCCAAGTTTGGTTCCCCAGATCCAGAGAATCTGGCACTTCCTTCTGGCCTCCACATGCACCTGTGCTCACATGCACATACAGGAGCTCGTATACACACACACACACACACACACACACACACCGGTTAAAGGCAAAAAGCATCTTCGCTTTTTTTTTTAAAGATAAATATATAGAAAGCATAAAATGAAACAATATATTCTTACTGCATGAAGAATCAAGAGGGTGGAAGTGAGATGAGGCAGGTGATTCTGGGATATCAGGAAGTTTTTGTATAAAGTGTCATTTGAGCCTACATAAGCTAACTGGAGAAACTGACAGCTGGTAAGTCCTTCAGAGGGTTGGGGGTGGTGTTTATAAAGGCACTGAGGTTGAAGAACAAAGAGTCATGTGGTAAAGCTTAAGATATATAAAAGAGGGTAGGGAAGGAAAAGCTTACTTAATTTCAGGGGAGAAATCAACATATTCCAATCTCCGCACTTGGTAGTCTGGACTTCCTTGATTTAGTATTGAATTGCCATTGTTGCACAGACTGAGAGGTCCTTCAGTCCCAGAAGTCTGTGTGCAGAGCGGTAAAGGGAGACAGGCTAGGTGAAGGGAATCAGCTCCCTATATAAGGGACCTTGAGGATACAGCTCAGTGATACAGGACTTACCTGATGCTGGTGTCTCCCCATCATCTCCCCACCATGAAAAATAGAGCCAACTCATGCCAAGCAGTGATAGTATTTCATGTAATCCTAGCAATATGTGATGTGTTATTTAATCCTAACAATTCAGGCACAAGACATTTTCATAGATAAGCAAATGCCACCAATCAGCAATAGCTGGGCTCGGACACACACAAAGGTTGATGGATGGAAAATTACTCAGGTTTTAGGAATGGAGAAGCCAAAGAGCTGGAAGGCAAAAGGTGTGAAACGTTCTACGGTCCTGGTAAGAACACACGTCACAAAATGATTCAGAACCTTTAAGTCATATATGAAGAAAACTCAGGCCCAAGGAAAATGAAGAAGACAGGGCGTCATAAAATCAGTCATAAATTAGACTAAGAAGGAAAGGGGGAACAAAATGAAGTCAAGAAAAAGAAAGTAGAAAACCTAGATGTTTAAAAGACTGCTCAAGGAGGCCTACCATCTCAGCAATGGGGCAGTTTAAACACAATGAGATCCCACAGCAGCTCTCAGGACAGAGGACTCAGGATGTAGCTTCCCAGAGTGACAGTGCCAAGTACAAGGTCTGAGACTATTTTCAGTGGGAAAGACCATGGTTCAAAACCAAGTCTAAGGAGCTGGGATAAGAGCAGATCCCAAACAGAAAAGACCACAATGCAGTGTGATTACTGGGACATGTCAGAAGAAAGGCATGCCGGGGAAGAAGTGTGCCGGTGATGAAACCAGCCTTACCTGTATGCCTTAGAGAAAAGCGGGAAAACTGAACTGCTGCTGCCGGTGGGCTTTACTGCCTCAGCTACATCAACACCCAACGCTGTTTTATGACATCAATGCTATGACGTCAGAGTACTGATTTGACAGTCATTGCAACTTCCTTCCCAGAAGAGCGCAGGATAGGTAGAAGCCCACCAAGGATAGTCACAAGGATAGCCACTTCACAAATGGGGTTCAATGAAGAAACAAAAAACCTTAAAACTACTTTCACTACAAAAACAAGTAAGACTCACGAAGACGTGAGACTGTAAGACATAACTGAGAATTACTTCCTAAAGCTGAGTTTATTTTCATCCATTCTTCTAATGTTATAGTGTGACGTAAGATTTTTGATAATCTAAAGCTGTGGTTATCCTGAACGAGAGCCATCTTATTAGAATGTGATGACCAACACAATGCTTACTTCTTTGGCCACACACGCACGCACACTCATGCTATGCCGAGTGCCAACGCTTCTGATTCTAACACACGCTACCGGATAACACCACGAGGGTGAAGGTAAAAAGTGAGTGAGATCAAGGCTATAGTTCATGTAACTTTCCACGTCCGGACGAAATGGAAAATTACAAGTGGCTTTGTTCCATCTTCCCATCTTTTTTTTTGTAAGTATTCAAAATCATCAGCCTCCTAAATCGGATCTTTGTTCCTTGCTAGTTTAAGGTTGATTTTCTATTTCTACTTGATGCACCCACATTTATGGAATTAAATCAGTGAATTGATGAAAAAAAAAAATCCCTAATGTTGCATATAGAGCTATTTGTTTGGGTAAGTAAGAAAATGCTACATTTTAAGCCAAGAAACTCTTACATCAGAGCAGCATCCTGAAGGGGAAACAGGAAGGGAAGGAGAGAGGGAAGCACAGCCTGGGCTGCAGGCTCTGGCTTTGGAGCCTTGACTTGCAAACAGAGTATTAGGACATCCATCAATAAAGAACGAGATGCGTAAAAATTCCAAATCTTAATCACTGGACTGAGCTGGTAGAATACATAGCCTTGATATTAAAACTCCGTGAGAGATTTACTATGTTAGCACTTGCTTTAAAGAAATAGGTAACAAAAAAAAAAAAAGAAAATTCACATTATATATCATAGAAGTGAAATAGAAATTCAATAAAATATTTTTTTCTTTCAAAAAAAGAAAAGAAATAGGTAACAATTGAATGGCAACAGACGTATTTTGTCAGAGAACAAAAAATGAAGACCTATGTCACAGGAGCCTCAATGGTGGCCGAGTAAAGTGGGGCCTGGTATTTCAGCCGCTGCAGCGTACCTGCCATGAACAGTAGTAGATTTGAGAATATCTCCAGGCAGGACCACTGTGAGTTCAATGTCTTTATCGATCGTATTTTCATCTTGCTCCGTGATGATAGCAGCCGAGTCCATAGGCTCCCCGGCAGAAGGGACACCCATGCCCTTTGTCTCGGCAGGAGGGAGTGGTGCCTTCGCTTTTGATTTCCTCCTAGAATAAAAAGAAAACCGAGAAAATAATTTTTTTGTTTGTTTGTTTTTCGAGACAGAGTTTCTCAGTGTAGCTCTGTGTCTTTCCTGGAACTCACTTGGTAGCCTAGGCTGGCCTCAAACTCACAGAGATCCGCCTGGCTCTGCTTCCCGAGTGCTGGGATTAAAGGCATGCACCACGACCGCCCAGTAAGAAAATAAAATATCTTAAAAGAAGCTTTTCTAGTATTACCTAATTTTATAAAAAAAAAACCCAAATCTAAGTTTAGGTTATTCTCACACCCAGGAAAATTGTAATTTGTTAATTAAAAGGCACGAAATATGAATAGCCAATGAACACATAAAAAATGTTCGTCACTAGCCATCTGGTAACCAATCTAAAAGGACATTGAGATCCCATCTCATCCTACTCAGAATGGAGGACATTAAGAAAAAAATAACAATTAATGATGCTAAGAATCACAGAAAAAGGAGCCCTTACAAACACTAAGTAGGACTGTAAACTAGTCAAACCACTTTGGAAATCTGTATGAAGGTTCTGGGGAAAAAACAAAACAGATGGACTGTCTGACCCAGCATGCCATTCCCAGGTATTCACTCAAAGGACTTTAAGACAACATATCATAGAGATCCTTCTTCAAGGATAGTCACTGCACCACTATTCACAATAGCCACACTGTGTAATCACCTTAGGTGTCCATCAACAGGAATGCATAAAGAAAGCAGGTATATATACACACAACAGCATTTGATTCACCTACAGATTGGAATTGTGTCACTTTCAATAAAACTGATATGCAACTGAAGATTTCAATATTAAGTGAATTCTGACTCAGAGAGACAAATAATGCATACTTTCACCCATTTGTAGACCCTAGCTTTTATATAGATATACAAAATCATTTCTGTCTGTATGACCTAAAAGTAGAAACAACTGTCTATGCGAATGAAGTTGACTACTAGGAGAGGGGGAAAGAGAGTAGAGAAAGGGATAGGGGGGGGGGGGGAGAATGGCATTATATGTATGTATCTACGAAAATGTCCTTATGAAACCCAGAGCTATTTATGTATAATGAATATACACTTCTTTAAAAAGACACAAAATCTATATTGGCCTTCATCTGCTTCAGTAAATGTTCATCTCTACCAAATCAAGTATACCATTTCTCTTCTTTGATGTGGCAACATTAACAATGTCTCAGGATGGACTACTGCACTATACACTTCACAATGGCTCCCAAGTCTGCTGTTCTTTCCACACCAGTATGCTCTACTTCTCTACCCAGATAAGCCTTATCTATCCATTATAGTCTAGCTTAGTTTACCCTCCCTTCCCAAAAGCGTACACAGAACTTCTTTCTTTGAACTGATGCAGCATATGCAACTGAATCTCCAAATCTAGCATTTTTCCCCTATTTTCCCCTGATTACCGGATCATCCCTCTGAATTTATAAGACCATGGAAGAAGAAAGCAAGCTGTAAGCGGCTCTATTTTCTACTGCTTCCTCCTAGCATGGAACAATGAACTGTCTCACTGTAAGACACTCATCTGGGCATGGCTATTACCCAGTGGGCATTTTCAGACAAGTTTAACTAAGGCAGGAAAGATCCACCCTGAATGTAGGCACCACCTACCAGAAGGCTAGGGTTCAGCCTGCATAGAAAGGAGAAAGGGAGGGAACACCGGCCCTCAGCACTGCCCTAGAATCCTAACATCACAACTTCCTCGTCATGGTAGAATGTACTGACAAACGGGGAGCCAAAAGACACCCTTCGTTTTTTGTTAGCCACTTCGTGGCAATGGTAAAAACCACAAAGTAACTGTGGTTCACAGACCTGTAAAACTGCCTTGTAGCCTATGGAAGGCTTGGGAGCTGCAGCCTAGAGAAGCCCAAGAATGCTATAAGCAGCACTGAATGGGCCATTCAGAACTTCTGAAGACCAGAATGCCTGCAGAAATACAGGCCGGAAAGGTCAGGCTCTGGAGAGGTTTCTGAGATGAACAGGACTCTATCAGGAACTGGGTTAGAGGCCACTCCTGTCCGGTTCTCCAAAGAGTCTGGCTGCATTCTAACACTTGAGGCGGAAAGCAATGGACTGTGTTATTCAGCAGAGCAATTTTCAAGGCAGCAAAACATTCAGACTGTGGTCTAGTATTTCCTCAATCTACCCATTGAGGTTTATGTGAGACTTGCGGCAGAAATTAAAAAGTGTGCAGTCTAGCAAGGAAAGGAACTGGAGTATGGTGAAAGATGCAGACAAGATTGAAGGAGATAAAATAGCACTAAGAGATGAATTAGTGTCATTAAAGAGAAATGTTGTGTTCTTTACTGGGTAACAGGAAAGATGTCCGGAGAGCAAGACTCCACCTATGGAAGGCACCAACTTTTAGGAATGCAAATTCATTTGAAGAGAGAGATCCAGAATTGAAAACACCACGACAGCCTCCCCTATTGAAGGGACTCCCTGCTTATAAACAATTCCGTAGGGAAAGTTATTTCCCTAGTTTTGCCTGCCACAAAATACAAAAGCTAAAAGAGCTATGGAAGAGGAGTCTAGACTGTATCTCGTGTTGGCAGCAGAACTGGAGACCATCAGCCACAAGGTGCTGGTTTTACAGGCATGTAAAATGCAAAAATTATGGGATCATGGTGGCTTACACCATGGTTGCAGGAACCTGCTGAGACCAGGCAAAGGTAGGTTCCCTGCTTTGAAGTATCCCTGCTTTGAAATACTGTTGCATGCCACTGTGAAGATGATGCCTAAGCTGCAGTGAAGAACCCCACTACGTTGGGAACGTCAGAACCATTGAACGTCCACCAAGGGAAGCTGCAGGCATGGTGGGGAGCCAGTCTAAGTGAGAAGCTATGGATGCTGTAGACGGCAGAACTGAAGGACCTGGTCTGCTCAAGTCAGCGTCAGCTCCAAGGATACCATCACAAGCCCCATACCTGGACATGAAGCTGGGGATTGGATGTTTTACCTGCTTAGTTTCCTAGTGATTTTGTACAACCTTTTCTTTCTTTACCTCTATTCCTCCTGTGTGGAATGTGTGTATTTACACTATCCTGTTGTATATTGGAAGAAATGATAATGTAGCTTTAAAAAGGTTTTCGTTTATAAGGTATTACAATTAAGAAATTACCTTGGATCTCATAAAACACGTTGGACTTTTGGACAATGCTAGAACTATTAATATTTTGGGGATTCTTACAGATGAACTAAATGTCTTTTGTGTTATGAGAGAGCCATGAGCCTTTGAAGACCATGAGTGCGGGGCTATGGCTTAAAAAGTATGACTGTCAAACTGACAAGGAATAAACATGTGATTGGTTAATATTCACAATTAACATGGACAGATTTAAAATCACCTAGGAGGAATCACTTCTTGGTGTTTGGGCTAAAACTAAGATCAAGTATAGCATTACCTAAGAGACAGACCTGTGGGTAGGCCTGTGAAAGTGCTTCCTTCTGGAAAGATTTACCTGAGGGAGGAAGACCCATCCTTCTATGGGAGTGCCATCCCAAGAGCTGGGAGCATAAACCAAATAAAAGAAGTAAAGCAAGAAGAGCTGTAGCCTACAAGATCACCTCCCTCTCCTGACTGCCCAAGATGCCACGACTCCCCAGCCATGATGGACTAGACTTCCTTACATTGCTTTTGCTACGGATTTTGTCACAAGAAGAAGAGTGACAAATAGTTACTTCATAAATCACAAATTGGCTCCAATAAAATTTCACAAGTAATTATACTAATTAATACTTTCAGTGTCAAGAGGACAATGAGGCCACTTGGAAAAAGAAACAGTGGACATGTGGAAAACAATTCCTACAGAAACAAAGGTGTGGTGGCCTTTTAAAAAAAAATGAAATGTGAAAAAAAGAACTGTAACTAATGACATATATGTTTTTTAATATTTAAATAAAATTAACTTTAAAAGTTTGAAATGGCTCCAAGATGAAGAGCACTGGCTGCTCTTCCAAAGGACCTGAGACTGATTTCTAGCATGCACATGGCAGCTAGCAACCATTTGTAATTATAGTTCCAGGAGATGTGACACACTTCTCTGGTCTCTGTGGGCAGCAGGCATCTGGTCTCTGTGGGCAGCAGGCATGCACAAGGTGCATGTGCAGCAAAACATTTTACATATTAAATAATTTTTTAAAAACTAATTGCTTTGGAAGAAAGAATACTATTCATTTCTTTTCAGGAAAAATATAAATTTTAATTTCACATTTCCTGAGAAAATATAAAAACCACACGAGATAAATATACCATTCTCCAACTCAGTGTTTTCAAATTTTGTAACTTATTAACCCAAGCATCTTTAAGCACTACTGTAAAAAGACAGAAGTAGTTCTTTGTACACTAAGTTATTTAAAGAACTAGTCTTTAACTTTTAGCCATATAATCAGATTTATGTTATATTTAGGGAAGGCTTCTTTTCTAATTTGCAACAAAATTAAATTTTAAAATGGTTACTATATATTTTTTATTCTATAAAGAAAAACACTGCCCTGTTCTATATTTTAATCTGTAGAAACTGAATACTCATATATAACGAACATTATTTCTATAACAATTTCGTACCCAATTCAAATAAGCACAAGAGAACTAAAGATGAATGATTCAAATACGACTTTCTAAGGACATGGCCCACAGGGCTGATGAACATACAAAATTACCATAAAGTCTGATGAAGGGCCAAAGTTACCTGCACAGAGTTCTGCCCACAGTCACCACAAGACAATCTAACTCTCCTGGGAAGCAAAAGGTTGTTAAGTATAAGAAATATGAATGCACCGGATTTGGGTGAAGAACTCTAAATATATGAGAAATAACTAGAAATTATATTTCTGGCAGAGATAACAAATAGAGCCACAAAGGAAAATAGTGCTTCTTAGAATTGAACACTATGATACAAATTTTACAGAGAAGAGAAAGGAGATCAGCGAAACAGCTAAAAAAAATAAGAGGATTCAATCAAATGGCTTAGTGCAAAGATATTATAACCTACTTACACATAAGCAAAAACTGATCAGAAAGCATAGTGATCAAAAATTCTGCTGGGGATGTCTTTCTGTATGCTGTGAATGTGTATTGCTCTGATTTGGTTGATAAATAAAATACTGATTGGCCAGTAGCCAGGCCGGAAGTATAGTATAGGCAGGATAAGCAGAGAGGAGAATTCTAAGAACAGGAAGGCTGAGTCAGGAGTCGCCAGCCAGGCATAGAGGAAGCAAGATGTGAAGGCAGAACTGAGAAAAGGTACCAAGCCACGTGGCTAAACATAAATAAGAATTATGGGTTAGTTTAAATGTAAGAGCTAGTCAGTGGTAGGCTTGAGCTAATGGCCAAGCAGTTTTAATTAATATAAGCCTCTATGTGTTTACTTGGGTCCAAGCAGCTGCAGGACTGGCAAGTGAAAGAGATTTGTCCTGACCACGGGCCAGGTGGGTGGGACACAGGAAAACTTCAGCTACAAAATTCCTTTTATAATAGTAGAAAAATGGGTTAGAAAAGACTCAAAGTTTCCCCACTTTTGTGAATTACATGTCTTGAAGTTCTCTGGAACTCAGAATCTCCTTTCTTAACAATCTAATCCCCAAAGCCTCTGTCAGCACTACATTACAAACAGATCAAAGCTTACCCCAACCAACCCCATGTGTTGCTTTCCTGGTGTCCATTGGTAATGCTCTCCTCACTTCCGTGTCTTTTTCTATCTACAACCCTTCAAGGTCGAGAGAAGTAAAACTTCCCGAGCAGGCTCTCTCCTGGTTACTGGCCCCACCAATACATACATTCTCACAGTTTTGACACTGTGTGAGAATGCTGTCTTGCATCCTAAGGTAGTTGGAGTCTGTGATGAAACTCCATCTCTAATTACTGCCCTAAGTCAATTAGAGACCAATCCACAGGCTAATGGAAAGTGCTGTCTACGCAGAACTGCTACAAAGAATATCTTCAAGTCTCCTTTGATTGACGTAAAGAACAAAGCATTTGTCTCATTTTTGAACTAAACATGGAAGTACCTGGGAGACTAAGGCTTGATAATCCAAAAAGGAAAGTGTAAAGACACACAACACAAAGGTCACCAAGTAGACGGTTAACTCTGAAGACCAGAGCAAAGACCACAGCTGAAAATGGCGGAGTAGGAGTGGGGAGGAGACTCAAAGCGAGCTTCAGAGAGTAGAGAAAGTGACTCAGTCCCCGAAGGCAAAGTAGGACTTCCTAGGTAGAGCATGTCCTGCCAGTTAGTGTTGGCTGCAAGTGTGAGCCATTCACAAAGTGAGGGTGTGTCTCTCCAGTTCACGTACTCCATCCACCATAGTCTAATCTAGTGAGCAGAATACCAGGAGAAGACCTGGGTTTGGCCTGAATCTTAAATAGCTTCAACACTTTAACTTACAGGACCTTTCGTTTTTCAGCAGAAGATTTCAAATACTTTTTGTTTAACCTACTGACTCCTCCTGGTGTCAATGTTTTGATGACATGATATGAATCGGCAAGACAACTGAATATTACTCAAGCCAAGTAAAAATAGTCAAACATAGATTATAGGTTATCTAACTGCAGAAAATTCTAGTAATAGAGAGGGAGAAGAGGAAGATAGGGAGGGAAAGGGGAGAGAGAAGGCAGAGGGACATAAGTATTTAATAGCTACTGTCTACAAATGTGAGTCTTTAATACCATTTATCTTGTGTGGCACACATATGCAAGCATGTGTGCATGTGTGAGTGAGAGTGTAGATGCAGGTGCATACAGAGACCCAAGGTTGATGGCAGGAATATTCCTCCATCACTCTCCCACATTATTATTGAGGCAATACCTCTCAATCAAATGCAGAGTTCACAGCCACAGCTCATCTTTATAACCAACTTGTTCTCAGGATCCCTGCCTCTCTGCTTTTCAGAACTGGGATTTACAGGCAAGCCACCATGCCTGCTCAGCATTTCATTTATGATTCTGGGGACCTGAACCCCAATCTTTAAGTGTAACCAGCTGGTACTTTAATTGCTGAGCATCTCCCCAGACCCTAGTTTCCAGTAGTGCATTGAAATAAATCATAGTTTCATAGCTGAAGAGATGGTATGGCAGTTAAGACCACAGGTTGCTCTTGCAGAGAACCTGAGTTGGGTTCCCATCCATGTCTGGCATCTCACAACCACATTAACTCCAGCTCCAGGGCATCAGGTCATTTCTTCTTCCTTGCTCTATGGGCACCTGAACTCACGAGAACACACGCATATACATAATTCAAAAATAACAAACATAAATCTTAAAGTGATAGTTACTGTCATTGAAGCCCCACATCCCACTGGCTGACGGATTTTGATGCTCAGGATCAAATATACCACACTGAGCAATTAGAAAAGTGCTCCATCATTGAGTTGATTCCCAGCTGTACCCCACTCCTTTTAAAAAGAATACTGAAGAATTTTCACAGCAGCTCTTCTTTACCAGTGCCATATAGTGTGGTTACCTGTGCCCATTCAAAGGGGCTGCTACCCTTGGCAAATCTCAGTGTTAAGAGGTACGAAAGAGAAGATATATCTGAAAACATATCTGAGACAAAAAAAAAATCCCCAGATTAGATGAAAAATTAATCCTTAAAATTAGCATGCCACAGTAAATCACTGTGGAATTATTGATTTTTAATTTGAAAAAAAATTAACTACATTTATTTACTTAGAAAGAGGTGGGGAGACACAAACATTCCTGCCACAGAGGCCAACTTGCAGGAGTCAGTGTTCCCCTTCCAATATGTGAGTCCTGTGGATTGAACTCCGATCAGCAAGGCAGCAAGTGCTGGTACCAGTCGAGTCTTTTTTAATGATTTTCATAAAGACAGCTATCATTTCAAATAGCCAGTACATTACTTTTCTGCAGCAAAACGCCTAGCAGAATCAACTTAAGGAAAGGCGGGAGTTTGTTTTGGCTCAAAGTCTGGGGGTCCATCCTGGTGCAGGCACGGTAGTGCACTAGCTGTAGCAGCAGAGGGGCTGGTCACATTGTGTCTGCCCACAGTCATGGAGGCAAGGAGGTCAGAGATGAACCCCGGTGTTCGGCTTACTTTCTCCTTTTCTCTTACTAATTTGTCTGGGTCCTCAGCCTCTGGGACGGTGCTGTCCACAATCAGGGTGGATCCTCCCTCCTTAAGTCAAACCTTTCTGGAAACACCATCACAGACACACCCAGAAGTACTTTTCTTAGGCAATTCTAAATCCAGTCTAACTAATCATCACACCCGATGATACATTTTTAAAATACCAAAACCTCAGTTGACTCAGATTTCCACTGGTATCCTACAACTAACACTGGTCTTTTCATCTGATCTAGAGCCCTCCAAATTCTGTGTCCAGGATGATCCTAACTCCATTACAGTCAGAATTGAGACCCATAAAAAATGGAGGAAAAAAAAAAACCCAGAAATGTAGCAAAATAACAGAATTAAAATCAAATGTCTCTTCAGTATTTCAAAGAAAAAGTGAAAATATCATCTGAGCTTTGGCTGTTCGTTGGGAAGTTTCTCAGTTCAATGGGATATCACCTGTGCTTTATTATGCTGCAGCATAATAAATTATAATGTTCTCACAGATTTAGCTGCACCATTAAAGACAAAGGCATGGAAATAAGACCCAAGACAGCAGCCTTTGAATCAGTGCAGTCCACCACCAGAAACCAAGTGTAACCATGCTTCCACCCTCCCAACACAAGTGCTATCAACCATGTGTCTCCCAGTGTAGGTAGTGAGCTCCTCATTCCAAAGAACTGGCAGTGTTTCTGGAGCCCCTAATCTATGCCTCTTCATAATATAATAAGGGCTGGTCTCTCCATCTAGGTGTCCCAAGGGAAGAGCAGATTTAGTTAAAGAAAACTTGTCCCATGGTGGATAGAACACTGCACTCTGGGGAGAATCAGGAATAGTAGAGAGCAAGACTAACTTGACATCAGAATGACTGTCCATGTGGCTTTGACAAGCAAGAAGGAAAGGCCACAGAGGGAGACCCATCACACTGACTCAGCTGACATTTCTCTTGTCAATGGCACTCACTGCATTCCCGGGTCTAAGCCAATCACTCCAAGCACCATCTCCCGGCTGTTCAATCTCTCTACCAGGGATCCTCCACGGGCTTTTTGGTGAAGGCACAATCCACCGTTTTCTTTCTTCGCTGTCCCTCCTGTCTCCACTACAGTACTCTGGGCTGCTGTACTCTCAATGTCAGAGACCCTAGCTCTCTCTGTACTTGCCTAGTCTCTGTTCACATCTGCACTCCCCAATGACTTCATCAACCCCCATGGTTTTAAATGCTATCTACAAGTACATGGCTCTCAAATTCACATCTGCAATCCTCACCTGTCTATTGAGCTCTTATTGTAATTTCATAATCACATTGAAATTTCATAATCATCCCACTTGGATGTACCATGTGTACCTCCAACTTTACATAACTCATTTATTTTCTTCCCCATCTCAATTTTTATACAAACCTCTCCATACCTCTGTGAATGAATCCAATTAACCCTTCAGTTAACACAAGCAAAACTCCTAAGCCCATTTTGATTCCTCTTAGCCTCTTATACCTACTTGCAATCCATTACCAAATCCCACAGGCTTTTTGTCTAAATCCCATCTTGAACCTGTGTTCCTTGCTCCAGATCCTCTGTTACCATCTGGATAATTCAGTCATCATCTCAAGTGCTGATACATCTCCTGCTGTCTCTCCTTTCCCTTGAAATCCATTCTGCTCACAGCAGTCAGAATCATTCCCTAACATGTCAACCAGTCTGTTTCAGACCTCTGGTCCTCCAGCGTCTTTCCTTGCACTGACAATGTATCCTGAGTCCTTTCATTGGTTTTAACGTCCCCTCGGAATGTATTCATTTGGTTTCAGATCATGAGCAACGGCACCTGAGACCTTACAAAGGCAGATTCCTTTTCCAGAGCTGTTACCAGCAGAGTCGGGGGTAGGGCAACCCACACCTCACAGCCTTCCAAGTGCGTGCTGAACATCTGGGCTAGCCCCGGGAAACCTGAGCTTTCCTATTAGGTCTAGTGTCTGTTCCACATATGATACACAAAGGTGTCTTTCCCATTCTGAAGCAGACCCAGTCCCTTCGCACCTGAGGACCTTGCAGAGCTTTCCTCACCCCCAAACACTCCCAAGCACTGTACTGTAAATCACCTATTCCTTGGGTTCATTCTGACTTTAGATAAAACATTTTCTCCTGAAAATGGGATGGGGATGGTGATAATGAGATGTGTATGAATGATCAAAATACCAAATATACATGTAAAAAATGTCACAGTGAACACCTTATTACATATAATCAGTATATTAAAAAAAAATAAAAACCTCCTTTCTGAAGTATTTCCAGATCTCTCATGAGAAATGCCAACCCCCAGTCCTACCCAGCATATCCCTTCACAACAGGACATTGTCCTCATCATGTCTATTACTACTAGAAATCATCTTGCTCATGCATTTACTTGTTTGTTATTCAGTGTTTGGATAAAGTCCCCTGGAGGTTGGGACTTGGACCCTCTCATTCTCTCTTGTCCCAGTACAGAGTGGGTATTCTCTACACCAAAGCAAGCATCTACCCAATTAGCACCTAAGTCCCATCAATAAATTCCAATAAAGGACACGAGTATAGAAGAAAATAGTGTTATCCAACA
This sequence comes from Peromyscus eremicus, assembly GCF_949786415.1. Taxonomy (NCBI): domain Eukaryota; kingdom Metazoa; phylum Chordata; class Mammalia; order Rodentia; family Cricetidae; genus Peromyscus; species Peromyscus eremicus. Next base: position 43,515,001 of record NC_081419.1, read on the forward strand.
TCCTCAAGAGGAAACCCTTGAATGTGTTAGAAATTACCATGGCTGGATGTGGGGATCCAAGAGGCTGAGGCAGAAGTTTGACAATGATCTAGATAATACAGCAAGGCCTTGTCTCAGAAGAAGAAAAAAAGACAGGAGGAGGAAGGGAGGAGAAGGGGAGAAGAGAGGAGGAGGAAGTGGAGGATGGAGGAAGAGTTGTCTTAGTTAGGGTTTCTATTGCTACAATGAAACACCAAGACCAGAAGCAAGTTGGGGAGGAAAGGATTTATTTGGCTTACACTTCCCCACTGTTCATCATCAAAGGAAGTCAGGGTAGGAACTCAAACAGGGCCGGAACCTGGAGGTAGAAGCAGGTACAGAGGCCATGAAGGAGTGCTGCTTACTGGCTTGCTCCACTTGCTTTCTTATAGAACCCAGGACCACTAGCCTAGGGGTGGCACCACCCACAAAGGGTGTGCACCCTATCCCCACATCACCAATTAAGAAAATGCCCTACAGGCTTGCCTATAGCCTGCTCTTACTGTGGTATTTTCTCAATTGAGGCTCCCTCATCGGCAGTGACTCTAGCTTGTGTCAAGTTGACATAAAACTAGTCAGCACAAAGAAGAAAAACTGTCCTCAGTGTCTCCAGATGTGTAAACCCATCTTCACACCACCAATGTGGTAAGTACTCACAGAGGAGCTTCTGCATGGGAAGGTTGAGAGGTGGGGCTGCCTAAGGTCACCAGTGGAGCAGAGTTTTAATCTTAATGTTTGTGGTTCTAACGCTAGGACTCTCAACAGCTATTGCATAGCATTCCTTTGGGAGCTCAAAGAGTCATACAAAACCAAATCAAACCATGAATGAGCAAAGACCAAGTAGCAGAGGAGAAAAGAGCACAATCCATGAATATCCACCACTAAGCCTTGTATAGACACTTTAAGTTTTACATTTAATCTCATGAGGCAGTTGCCATTACACTTTAAGTATGGTTTAGAGAAGTGAAGAAATTTGTCCCAAGGCGCACAGAATGTGGTATGACCACAAATGAATGCCAAACTCTTCAAGCTTAACATGGGTAATCTAAATAAGGCCTGCTGTGTATGCAGCAAAGCAGATTCCAGATGTGCAGCAAAGCAGATTCCAGATGTGCAGCAACCTCAGCCTCCCCAACAGTGACTGCTTTCTCCCTGGCAGGCTGGGGAAAAAACACACAAACCTCCTGTGTAGTAAAGTCCTGGCTGCACTGTCCATGGCCACTGCGTTATCTTTTCATGTTTCTAAAATACAATATTTTAGAGGATCATAGGTCCAACCACATTCAAAGATTTGAGCATAACTTGTTTAGACACTGAAAACAGACACAAGATCTGCAGAACTTGGTGGCTGAGCTAGTCTGCAGGCCGTGTTTGGTTAGAAGAGTCACATGGACAGGACTGACTCCCATTCATGGGAATTATTCCTGTCCTCGGACACTTACGGGTCTGCTCTGAGGCTCCCAGGAATTGGAAATCTGGAAAAGGTTCCACTGCCGAGTGCCTCTCTCACACTTGGTAAACACACTAGGAAAAAGATGAGCTTCTGACAAACTAAAAATGAACAATTCTGAGCATCTTCTGGGTTGTGTTTCCCACACGCAATTGTTTTACATTTCAGTGCCTGGAATATCGGGGCCCTACCACAAGCCATTCTTCATCCCTTGGGGACCATACAAAAATCACTAATGATTTCTCTCTGTAACAAACTAAAACCCTGAACCATATTCCAATCATCAAGTCCCAGTTACACGTTTCTGTCCCGTGAGTAATAAATGTCAGCAGTAGCAGGACTTGAAATCCTCTCTCATAAGCTTCCTTTGTACCTTGTCTGCTGCCTTGCATAATGTATATGGAGAGGTCAGGGGAGTGTCCAAAAGTCAGTCTGAAAGGGCAGTAAGTGGAGCAGGCAAGATGGCGCATGGGTAAAAGCATTTGCTCTATGAGACTAACAAAGGAGTTTAATCCTAGAGGGAAGGAGAGAACCAACTCCACAACAACGAAGTAAATATTCTTTACAAAGCAATAAAAATCAGGGATGGAGGGGTAGCTTAGTGGTTAGGAGTGCTGGCTGATCTTCCAGAGGATCCAGGTTCAATTCCCAGCACTCACATGACAGCTTACAACCATTTGTAACTCACACATATGGGAAGGCAAACAAGGAAGTAAACACACCCATAAGAAAGTAAAACACACACAATATCCTGAAAGTAAAAAATTTTAAAAATAGAAAAGTACTTTTAAAATTAACAATTAATTAAAAGTCATAAAATCTGGTTGGTACCACTATTTATTTCTATTAATAAAAACTCAAGGAGAGATAATTAGACAAAGGTTAGAACACGTTTTCAAAAGCACACTAAATATTAAGAATAAAAGATTTTATATATGCGGCATCTACTTCCACTGTTTCAAGAGGGTAAATATTTCACTCAGAAAGATACAAAGAAAAAAGGACTGATGAAAAACAAAATTATCCATGCCTATTTGTATTATATTCTGACATAACAAACAGATGCAAAGAAATATTTTACAAAGTCATTAAGGGTTTAGTCCAAGTATTTTATTAGTTCTTCAAAAGCATGATAGGTAAGAAATTCTAAGATTTATAAGTGTGTGTGTGTGTGTGAGTGTGTGTGTAATAATTAGTAGGAATGAACTCTCTTCTAAGCAAGCAGGAAGACAGGTCAGCCAACCAAAGAGTGAAAGAAAAAAATCAAAGTCATGATCTCAAAAATCAAATATGGACTTTGGTAAATATTAAACAGTATCCAGTTATTAGGCGATGTTGTGTTAAATCTGTTTGAGGGAGTGGTACATGTTGGGATAAATCAAACCAATCACATCAGAATGAAAAAGCAAATCCTTTGAAGTAATTTTCTAGAATGATTATCCTATCTAAAAGTTCTGACAAAGACTAATTAGGAAAGAAGAGCTGTTAAAATCTAAAGCAGAATCTATGAAAGAAATTAACCCAATCTCACCATAAACGTAAAACGTGAACTTCTAAGTGTTTACATGAAAACATACCAGTTAAAGCATTCAGAGCCACAGGTTTGTCAAAAGGTTCTCAGGCACAGGTCATCAAAGATTTAAAAATAAGTAACAATTTTACAGTCTTGATAAACCGACTCAAGTCAAAATTTAAAACTTAGTTATGTAAAAGATCCTGTTAAAAAGACGAAAAGATAACTCACAGAGAAAAAATTTCCCCACCACCGCCCGGCGTGAAAAATTTTCCACATCTATAAGCAACAAAAGACAACACTAACCAAACAGAGACCTCTCCAAACAGTAAGAAACATGTATTCCAATTATAAAATGAGGGGAAGGTTTGAACACTTTAGCAATGAGGAAGATCATTGCAAGCCTGACTACTTGAGGTCCACGCACTGAGCCTCAGGCGGAAGGAGAGCAAGGAATCCACACAGTTGTCCTCTGACCCCCACACAAGTGCAAGGTCACAAGTGCAGTGTCATACCCATGTACAGACATATTCCTCCCCCGCCCTTCACACACACACACACACACACACACACACACACACACACACACACTGGGGGCGGGCATAATAAAATTGAATTTAGAACAGTAAAGGTTTAAAACTGGCACCTAGGTACACAAAATGATATTCAATGCCATCCAACAGGAAAATGAAAATTAAAGCTCAGGTAATATATACCACTACACACGGAAATAAAACCGATCTCATAAATGATAGCTCCTGCCTTTTCTTTTATAAAATCAGAGGCTGCACTAGATTTTTAACGTTCCTCCTCTGGCATTTGTATGCTTATTTTATATAGGATCACTTTTTGGTTGGAGAGATGGCTCCGTGGTTAAGAGTGTTTACTGCTCTGTCGAAGGACTGGAGGACTTTGGACCCTCGCACCCATATTTGGAGGCACAGATATGTCTGTAACTCCAGCCTCAAGAGATCCAAAGCCCATTTTCGGCCTTTGTGCACATGTATAAATAATTTCTAAAAGACATTTCTTGTTTGTTTCTCGTAACTTTGTTCTAAACCTAACTCCACACAGTCTCAGGCAACCCTAACGTACTTTCCAACTCTATATATTTATTCTGAGGACATTTCACTGATTTTTGCATCTGTCTTCTTTCACGGAGCTCAATGCTTTTAAGGATTATCCATGTTGTAGTATACATTTAGACTTTCTCTTTATTACCTAGTACCAGTCACTGTGTGAAGTTATGTTTGATTTAGTCATCAACCAATTGGCGAGCATTTGGGTTTTCCTCCTTCTTAGCGACTGAAAACACTTCTGGCAAGAACATTCACACACAAGTCTTTGTGCACATCCACTCTAACTTAAGCAGTTCCCCGAGTTTTATAACTTTGATTCATTCTTCACTGTCTCATTCATCTCTAATTCAACAGCACATTTTAGGGTGACTCACTAGCATGCCCCTCCAAAGCATTTCGCTATTATAGAAACATCTTATTAAGTATTGTATATTTATGATATTTAGTAAATCCAATGTTATTAAAATATTGTAAAATAAGTCTTCATAGGTCAGAACTTGGAGCCAGGTGGTGGTGGCGGCGCACGTCTTTAATCCCAGCACTCGAGAGGCAGAAGCAGGTGGATCTCTGAGTTTGAGGCCAGCCTGGTCTACAGAGTGAGACCCAGGACAGTCAGGGCTACACAGAGAAACCCTGACTCAATAAAACAAAATCAAAACCCCCCAAAAAAAGGGGGGAAGCAGATTTGGATGAAATTCAATAGGCTTCTACATGCAAACTAGACAGAGTCTCCCAACTAGGGACTCTACAGACATGTGGTTTGTTTTACCAGGGAATTTATGATCTACTTAGTGAACTAAAATTTAGGAACTTCTATAGGACTTCTACATACAGAATTGCTACAGAATTTGAACCATACATTGACATATCCTCAGGGAATCATGACCAAAAACTTGTTTTTATTTTTTTAAAGTTCATGCAAGCACTTGCGGACTAAAAACCTGCTGACTCATTTACTATCTAATTTCTAAGAACAGCAGCAATGAGTGAGAACACACACGCCAGAAGTCATACTACTGAGTACCTCAATAAAACAATAATCTAGAAAGCAGCAAGATATAAATATGTATCTCCCAGGTAACCAGCACTTTTATTCCTCTATAGACACAAATTCCTTTTATCTGAAGGTGAGATAGTCTGCTGCTACAGTTTCTACTATTTACATGTTCTTATTGATCAAGATAAATGTATGAAATGCTCAGATTTAATAAAATATACTTTAAAACACATTCTCACTGGGTGGTGGTGGCGCATCCCTTTAATCCCAGCACTCAGGAGGCAGAGCCAGGCGGATCTCTGTGAGTTCAGGGCCAGCCTAAAACCAACAAAGAAAAAAAAAACAAAACACATTCTCCTACATACTGTCCATCCCAGAGTAAATACAATGAGTCAATGCAGAGAAATTGTAAAACTCCCAGCATGTCATTGAAAAAAGACAATAAAATTCAAAAACCACATATGTATTTGCAAAAAACATGTATTAGCAAAGAAGGTCTCTGAGAAATCCGGGATTTTCTGCTTTCTTAATTATTGCTGATTTTTTTCTTTACTGCAAGCACACCATGGCAAACTAAGCAAAGGGCTCTGCTCACACACTGTATACATAAAAGCAGCAAGTACATCCAAAAGACTCACTGTAAATTACAATTCTGAGTACTCAAAATTAGTAGATTTTGACTAGCAAATGAAAGCCCGCTGAGTCTAAGTATTGTGAGACTTTGATTTAACCTATTATCATGAAAAACACGTTAATTTTTATTTGCTTGAAAAAGCAGCTTAATAAAATATTGTTAGATGAATGAAGCACATATGCACACACAAATATATACTTTGCAATGTATACAAATATTTTCCAAATTAAAAAAAAAAATCTTTCTTGCTAAAAGCACAATGGGATAGGGCTTTTGATGAATTTAATGTGAAGTGAGTTTTCTCTCACCATTTTAGACAAGAACCTACACAAAGAATAATTTTTCACTGCTTTAAATAGAAAGGATGCATCCACAAAATAAACCTGTCTTTTGCAGTTCAAACATAACCAACCGACAGGGTTCCTAGCATTTCTATCACACTGAAACAGATTTATCTTCCTCCTGCTTATTAAAGTCATACATTTCACTTTCATAAACTATTAGTCTGGCAAGTCTCCCATTTTAAATATGTTCTCCTTAATCATGAAATATTAAGAATACATTTTATATTCTTGTGAAAAAGGGCAAGTATCTTATTTTTAAAGTAATTGTGCAAAGTTAAAGGTAACCCCACATAAAAGGAACTGAAACAGGAAGTGAAGAAGACCACACAAGGCAAGTATACTTAACACACACACCCTCCCCGCCCCGCCCCGCCCCCGCCCTTTGGGTAAAGAAGCAGTCACATTTCCTACATTCAAAGGACCATGTCTATTATTTTATAATATTAATCAATCTTATAAGTCCTAAAAGTTACCTGTCCACTAAAATGGAGCCTCTATGAGTACTAAAGTAATTACTGCAACAACACTGTGAGTTATTGGCTTCTGCACATTTTACAAACTAAGGAACAAATTCCCAAGAGAAGAATCTCTTTGTCATCAATCAGTTAGTTCACTATAGATCTAGTTTCTAACCCAGAACAGTTCATTTCCAAAGGCATTTTCTAGTCTCCATGCCATTCAGGGAATACATCCCCTACTCTGTGCTCCTGGGACTGGTGAAGCATCACCCTGAGACCTGAAAACCTACTCTGTGTTCCTTGGACTGGTGAAGCATCACCCTGAGACCTGAAAACCAACTGGAGTCAGAGAGAGAAAAACAGCGCACCACATGGAATAAACACAGGCCCCAGGTTTCTACAAAAGGACAGACACCTAAGCAAGTCTTACCAGAAGAAAAGCACTTACCATGTACACACTAAGAAATGTTTGTGTTTGTTTGTTTTCTAACAGCCCTGGCTGTCCTGGAACTCACTTTGTAAACCAGGCTGGTCTTGAACTCAAAGAGATCCTGCCTGCCTCTGACTCCCAAGTGCTGGGATTTAAAGGCATGCACCACCACGCCCAGCCTAAGAAAAGTTCAATACACCCATGTTTTCATGACCCATAAAACTTCAATAAATCACTTCAGATAAAGGAAAACAGGTGCACTGTAAGAACTAAACTGTTTTCATCTGTTGGCCCTTCCAACTACCCTATCATTTCCTCAGAAGGCAGCTGAGTAGAATAACCATTATAAACATCCACCGCAACTCTTCTTCCCTTAAAACAAGAATTGAAGTCACAAAGCCCATGGAATGTTCATTTACACAAATGTTCCCTGAGGAACAGGTGGATCTAGAAACAGGGGCACAGATGTGTAACATGCCAAGCAGCAGTGGCTGTCAAAGGTCGGGGTCTTACAAAGAAAGCGTGCAGCCATTTTAGCCCAAGAGTTCTTATAAAACAGATGTGGTTCACGGATTGCTAAGAATGCCAAGGTACAGGTGGTATCTCCTCATCAGCACAGTCACTCTGTGATGCTGAATAAAAATCAGGTGTGCTTATGATAATGTTTATAAAAAGGTAATTTTCTATGTTGGGCCTCAAACTTTAGTAAACACCATTCACACTGTTCTTACTGTGTTTTCACAATCTCCTTCTACCATCTTTAAAGCAAAACATGAAGCCTTCATTTTTCTTTATGGGTATAATGTTTATTTTTATTATTTTATGATATATATATTATGCGTGTATATGTATGTGTGTGTATACATATCACTCTCAGCAACTATAGCAAACTTTGACCAACAACTTTAACTCTTCCTAACTCAATATGAAACACTAAAAATCATCTTCAGGAATTCTAAACAAACCATCTGTACCAGGTCATTCATTTTATATACTGTGTCATTTGTTATTTAATCAAGAGGGAAAACTATTTTCTAGAGTTTCTCTCTCGGAAACATATTTACGTGTTTTGATTCAGCACTTACAGCTGCAGATGAGTATACTATCCCTAAAAGACAAACCAGAAATTTGAGTTTAAAAGACACTTTTTCAAGAAGTTAAAAGCTGTACCACATGAGGCAAAACAGGTCCCTAGCGTATACACCACACTGGTTTGGATCTGGTGAAAAACAAAACCCAAGTTACTCCAAGAGAGAGAACCAAACCAGATTCAGCCTACTGGAAGTTCTGGCAAGCAGCTGAAATTAACAAATAAGAACAGCTCAGTACCAGCACTCAGCTTAAGGATCCACAACCTTCATATGAGTTACTTTCCATTTTCTTCTGACAAGGTTAACAGTCACAGGAGGGTATTTAAAACCTTCATTCAGAGATAAACTTCAAAATACTATTAGAAATGCACCTAAAGGTAATTCTGAAGATTAATGTGCAACTATTTCAAATATTAACATAGAATAGAAGTATACTGTCAATACTGAACGAAAGTGCAATGAATTTGTGTTGAATAGTTCCATCGCTCAGTTTCTCTGCCTGATTCTGTGTGGTTCTGTAACCTGCTTTCCGAACAACATGGGCTTAGTGGGAATCAACAAGACAGCCAACATATTTTCTTCTTCCTTATTAATGCCGTCATTAAATATGCCAGTTTCTAGTCTTGACTGTCTGATCTCATTGGCTACATGAACAATTAGACTTGTTTCATTAATTCTCATGGTGTGTGCTACATACCAACTAACCAGTGACAGTAACAATACTATATTATTTTTCAAATAAAATATGATGAACTTATACTTTCTGTTGATCTGTATGAAACTTATAAGCAACTGGATTTCTTTATAAGTACGATTCTAAAAATATGAATCCCAAGCATTGATTTCTAAGGGCAATTTAAAATTCAATTATGTAAGTTGGATTTCTACAGCCCCTGATATATGTGTACATACTTGTTTTCATTCTACTGACTAAATTTTACCAGACTTTAGATTTATAACATGTGAACTTGTAATCTCAACCTTTGAAATCTCTCCCATGGACGATCACTGCTTCCACTTTATTACATAAAGTCTGAACAATCTCAGCACTAGAAGACTTCTACATACAACAATCAGCTGTATTTTAAGAAAGTGACACAAAAGGTCACAAGACAATGTCAACTCATGGTTTTCTTCCTCTTTTTTTTAAATTAAGTTCTTTACTGATTGACTGTGATTGTATGTGTGTGTATCTGAGTGAAGGTATACCACACAAGTGCAGGTCCCAGAAAAGGACTGGAGCGGGTGTCCGGTCCTCCTGAGCTGGAGTGACTTGCCTGGCATCAGTGCTCAGAAGCAGTCACTAAAAGGGTAGAAAGTGCTCTTAACTTCTGAGCCATCTTTCCAACCCCATCTTATTTTAAGTCATCAACTTTGCAATTCAAACCACTTGGAGTCTCAATTCAAAGGAATCTTTTACTATTGGCAGATATTCTATTTCAAACTTCTAGACATATTGAAAATATTGTCACATTTACCTACCATTACATGATACCAAGCGACTATCTAAGTAACAGGGTGGTATTAAGAGAATCAATTTTTTAGTACACAAGGATCTGAGGATACAGCATAGTCCATGCTAGACCCTGAGTACTACCCTTGGTGCTGTCAATTTTTCTTAAACTTTTAGCTCTCACGTAGTATAAAACTCAGCACCACAGCAAAGAGATGAATCAGCTTCCGCTCCTACATTAAACGAAGTTGTAAATCGCCAGGCAGCAGCCCAGTCAGAATTTCTACAACACTGTCCTCAAAGTCCACAAAGGCAGCATTGATGTTTGACCCAACGTCTGCTTCATCAGTTACGGTACACGCCTTTTAATTTTTAATTCAAATAAATTGGACTACATACATTTTACTCATTACCTAGAAGGTTAAGACAGAAAGGTCCCCCAGTCAGTCTACCACAGGGAAAAGAGCCTACTGAGAAAAAAAATGCCTTCACTCCAGTTTCAATTTCTCTGTCAAATAACTTATCAACTGAGTCTGTTACTTAACGATATCAAAAGGAAAACAGCAAACACTTCCTAGGGTTCTTGTCAACACTCAAAGACTGTGATTAGACGCTGTAAAACAATTAGAGCCCCAAGTAAGAGCTATCTTACTGAAATGCTCAGCAGACTCTGAAAGGAACTTTCCTATGTCTAACGTGTTTCAAGAGCATAAGGAACAGCGACAGTTAGGCACACTGCAGTTTAAGGAATCATTAACCTACAACTTCTTCAACAAGCACAGATTACATAACTGCATATATTTAATGCTGCTGAGAAGAGTAACATCAATTCACAGAACTGTGAGTTTCTCAGCTTTTTCTCCAAGATGCTGACCTAGAAGAAAAGATTTTCATATGTAAAATATTTAAGAGTAATGACTGTTCAAAAGGAAATATTAAGCATTTTTAAAACTGATAAGAAAAAGTAAATTATGGTGAAAGTTTTAAAAGCAAACATACTTACAACTCTTCCAGAATGTCTTTAAGACACAGCCCCACGCTAGCTATTTACTTCTGGAGAACGCTGGACTGACTGCCTGCTCGGTTCCTACCCCAGTGTTTATCTCGTGTGTGTGTGTGTGTGTGTGTGTGTGTGTGTGTGTGTGTGTGTGTGTTTGTGTTTGCGTGTATGCATGCAGGCACCAGGCACTTCTTACCTCTGACAAATATGGAAAAGCAGGAATTTGTGATTCTTACAAAATCATTCTAGGAATGATCACGTAACATTTTCGTAAGCCCTTTTTTAAAAGAGAGAGAGAGAGAGAGAATGTGTTTCACCCCTCAAAATTTAAAATCTCTTTTTTCAAGAAATACGGAAATTATAAAAGTCAATGTTGTCTCCTTTATAAAGCAATAAATGCTTGCAAATCTCAATATACACAGATATTTAATTTTTAAGCACTATCCCATCAGATTGTTTAAACACTTTAATACTGAGGAGCACATCTGTATAATATTAAAGAAAAACCTTCAAATTATTTTTAGAATAGTTAGAAGAAAGCTCCTCATATAAAAACAGAAGTCCGCGTTGGACTGTGTCAACAGGACTCGGACACAGTAAACCCCCGGCGGATGTTCCTCTGCTGGTGTCACGGCAAACACAACTGTCCACTGTGGAAAGTCAACGGAAGCTGGTACTGGAGTGTGGGGACTCCACCCCTACCACACAAGCCGTCCTATGAGTGAAACATAATCTGAAAGGTTCAATTTCACAGCCAGTCCTTTTACAATGCAAATATATCTCTGCAACAATTAAGAATTTTTCCAGGACCCTCAAAATCAAATGGAAGCTATTCAAATAAAAGTCACAGAAACAATACAAAATTACACGTTCTGTTAACAGAAGCATTATTTCTTATTCTATATATGTAGTGGTGGCTCGGACACAGGTAAACAAAAAAGCGATCAAGAACTTCCTCTGCGATTCCCGACTTTTACATTTTTTTTTTTTATGTCATTTATTATCAGTGGGGGAGGAGGAGATGCACCACGGGACACATGTGGAGCCTGGAATTAAACTCAGCTTACCACACTTCCGTTAGTTACCTAAGTTTTCTTCTACAGTTCTTTTTATTTTGTATCTATACCTTTCTGCAGAGCAAACTTCTTTTAAAAGACGATCGTGAGTGTAAGACCAGAGATCTGATACACAGCATGGTGACTGCAGGGAACAACACTGGATGCTAGCTAAGGAAATGCTCTTCCCATGAAAAGAAACTGGAAAGGAAGAAGGCAATTAGGAATGAAGTGGATAATTTCATGGACTTTGACGGAGGACTCAAATCACTGCGTACGTATATACAACATCATGTTGAAAACTAAATACACGCATCCATTTTAAAGGTATTCATGCTTTCTGTTCCTACTTTGCAACTTCCCTGCCCCCGTTGCTCTTGGCCTAATCCACATGGCTGCACCCTTGCATCTCCAAGAGGGTCCTTTATCATCACCAGTGTCCCTCCCGGTGCTCTGAAGAACTGAGCTCTGTTCTAGTCCTCATACCCGACTACTTTTCAAGTTGTCAGTCTTCAAAGACTAGTCTGGAACCAGATTTCTACATGCAATCCAATCTGCTTTGTCAAGTGAGTGCTAGAGCGTCTCTGCTGTCCCTTTGGTAGTACAGAGCAGCACAATGTCCCTCAAACTTTCATTCTCTAGGTCCCCAGGTGGTTCCATCACTGATAATCTTGCCCTTCCTAGTTATTATCACCTAATTGTCTGCCATCTCTTTGTAGCTAAGTAGGCATCTCAGTCACAATGGGCCCTAAGTGACCTCTTTACTCCCCAGTTCAGTCTTTGTCATCTTAAAAACAGACCCCCTGGGAGACAACATCCAATATTTGATTTCTCTGTGCCTTGCTTCCCACATTCAACCCACTTAAAGGCATTTCATCTTGACAGCACAGTAGTTTACCCCATCACCTCACCCCACACCATCACCATCACAGTACTACCTCTGCTCTCTGTCACTTCGGTCCCAAACCCTTCAAAGCCTCCTGGGGGCTCAGAATGAATCCCAGGCTCATCTTGGCAAATGAGGTCCCAGAAGATGGAAGAGCTCTGGTTCTCTGTCCCCTTCTCCTACAAGATGGGAGAGCTCTGGTTCTCTATCCCCTTTTCCCACAAGATGGGAGAGCTCTGGTTCTATGTCCCCTTCTCCCACAAGATGGGAGAGCTCTGGTTCTAGGTCCCCTTCTCCCACAAGATGGGAGAGCTCTGGTTCTCTGTCCCCTTCTCCCACAAGATGGGAGAGCTCTGGTTCTAGGTCCCCTTCTCCCACAAGATGGGAGAGCTCTGGTTCTATGTCCCCTTCTCCCACAAGATGGGAGAGCTCTGGTTCTAGGTCCCCTTCTCTGTCCCCTGTGCTCCAGCAATCACTGTTCACTGCTTTGCTTTCAAGTGTGTGCTACAGCTCTCCAGCCTGTCTGGCTGCTCTCTAGGCCTGGAATTCTCTTCTTCTTAAAGAGTTCCTGTCACTCAGATCTCCCCTCAAATGTTCCCTCCCCATAAATTTTCAGGAGTCATGTTACAGGACCACAATTCTCTTCAAGTCTTTTATCACTGGTCTCTCTTTGCATTTATTTTGTGAGGTTGTTCCTGTAAAACGTTGTCAATATCATGACCTAAATTCAAAGGGGCACCTTTCTAGTCTTTTTTCAATGCCTGCAAGAAAGACGGATTTGAGAATCAACATGATCTTTCTTGCCAAATACTTACATAAATTATGACTAACTGTCCTTTGGGAAACCTTGTGATCAAATTACATATGTGTGTACATATACGTACATCTAAGGAACACTATCGTTAGCCTCTCAAATAACAAAACGAATTAATGTTACATACTTTAAATTTAAAAAGAAACTAGCATAATTTTCAATTTATAGAAAAATAAGTTTACAAAGATAATCTTATTTACATTGCATTTTCCTACTATTAACATTTTGTAGAGGAATGTACTAATAAGTCAAATACCACATGCAATTCAGTATAAATTCAATTCTTCATTTGTTTTGCTGGTTTTATGAGATAGCACCTCACCCGGTAGCCCAGCCTGGCCTGGAAGTCACAATATAGCCCAGGATACCTTAAATTAATGGCAATCCTCTTGCCTCAGCTTCTCCAATTACAAATGTGAACCAATACATCTGGCATATTAACTTTTTATTTTAAAAATGAATTTTCAGTTTCACTTTTGACAAAGTTTTCTAGTGGTCTTACAACAGAAAAGAAATACTATGCTGTAACATGTATATGTGTTACTATTAAATGAAGATTCACCTGAAAGGTCACTATTACTCAAGACCATTTTCAAGTTCTGTGGGTTTCTTAGCTTGCTTTATATTGCTTTGATCAAAACCTGTAAGCAAAAGCAACTTGGGGAGGAAAGGGTTTATTTCCCTTTACAGTTTACAGTCCATCGTAAGGGAAGTCAAGGCAGGAACCTGAAGGCCAGAACTGAAGCAGAGATCACAGAGGAAAGCTGTTGACTGACTTTATCAGACAGCTTCCTTGCACAACTCAGGGCCACCAACCCAGAGGGGACACCTCCTACAATGAGCTGGGTCCTCCACATCATTCATTATTCAAGACAATGTCCCACAGGCTCCTCTACAGGCCAATCTAAGGGAGCATTTTCTCTGTTGAGATTCTCTCTTCCCAGAAGAATCTAACTCCTGTTAACAAAAACAAACACACACACACACTAACTAGTGCAGCAGTGGAATTATTATTTGTTTTCATTTCTGCCTAGGACTCTCCAGAATATTCCCGGCATGCACCTGGGTATATGTCCAAACACCATCACGTGAGAGGGAAATGGAGTACTGCTATAAGCCTGAACTTACAGAGCATTAAGAAGCTCAACACTCTTCTAAATCAAGATGGATGAGGCTTATAACGAAGTGAGCACAATACAGCATGGTATCCTAAAGCAATTTGTAAAAGTTATAAAACAATGTCTTTAACATGGGGGTGGGGGGTCACTGAGGCACAGCAGAATGAAAGGGGTCACGTTGTGGAATATTACTTTAACAGTGTAAAGACGTGTTACATTTGTTGTTGCTGCATTTAATTATGTAAAGGTGTGTTACATTTGTTGTTGCTGCATTTGTTTAATTATGTAAAGGTGTGTTACATTTGTTGTTGCTGCATTTGTTTAATTATGTAAAGGTGTGTTACATTTGTTGTTGCTGCATTTGTTTAATTATGGAAAGATGGCCTGCTGTTTCACCTGACCTGCCTAAGGCACCTGACTGGTCTAATAAAAAGCTGAGTAGCCAACAACTAGGCAGTGGAGGATATGTGGGGCTGGTGGGCAGAGAGAATAAGTAGGAGGAATTTAGGCTCAGGAGAAAGGAGAGAGAGAAAAGAAGGAGGGAGGGAGATGCCCGGGGCCAGCCAGCCAGGTAGCTGCCAGACAGAGACACAGAGGAAGCAGGAAAGTAGGAAACATAGAATGGAAGAAAAATAAAAAGCCCCAAGGCAAAACATAGATGAAGAGAAACGGGTTAAATTAAGTTATAAGAGCTAGTGGGACAAGCATAAGATAAGGCTGAGCATTGATAATTAATAGTAAGTGTAGTTAAAGTTTTTTTGCCTGGCCCACAGTCAGGACAAATCTTTGTTATCTGTTAGTTTCACAGAGGCTCATAATGTTGAGGCTCATGACCATGATGATATGTGGGTAAGAGAAGCAATTTCAAAAGGTTTGAGGAATGTTAGATGTTTTGGATGTGAAAAGCAAGGACATTTGAAAAGGGACTGTAAACAGGTCATTCCTAAAAACAATGTTTCTTCAAGGAACAATGGCAACAGAATGCCCCTTCCTTCTGGAGTATGCAGAAGGTGTGGTAAGGGAAAACACTGGACCAACGAATGTAGATCAACAAGGGACAGACAGGGTAATCCTTTGCCTCAGTCTTCGGGAAACTCCCAGAGGGGCCTCATGCAGGCCCCAATAGCAAGTAAGTTTCTGTGTCATGTTTTGGGAGCTGGTTGGTGGCCCAAAAGAAAGCCTGCTACAGGGTCAAATGTAAAAGATACTGGCATAAGGAGACAGGGCTGGTGGTAGTATGAAAGACACCTAGCTAACAGGAAATGAGAACCCATGTCATTGTGTGTCAGGTTTTTTTAGAAGAAACTGGAACTCTGGACTTTAAGTCAGTCTTCAACGTTATCACATAACCCATTTCTCCATGTCCCTGGAGAACAGCATTGAAATTCCAGGCCAGTGGCTGAGTCTCACCTTTCCCCTCTGCTCCTATGCATAGTGCCCAGGAGTTGCCGAAAACTATGAAAAGATAAATTCTGAGACCTCCAAAAAGAGTCTCCTCGGATCCACCAGGAAGGCCGACTGACCTTCTCAGAGGCTCACTCGACATTATTTGAGCCCCACTCCTTGGGAGATTGCTAAGCACTAACAGAACAAGATAACAGGTCAGAGGATGAGGACGCTTGCTGTTCCACTTCCTTCCTGAAGAGCAGTCAACACAGGAGAGAAAAGTCTCAGCATCTAAAGATAAGGCTTTCCCGGAAGACCACGAGCTATGCTGAGTAGTGTAAACCTCAACTCTTAAGGTGCCTTGGAGTCCATAAATAGAGTAGTAATATATCATAGTTGTACCAGAAACTATCACTACATTGAGAACAGAAGGTTGTAATAAAAAGAGTAGCTAAGAAAGAAGCAGATAACTATCTGCCCTGGGCCTGAGTCTTGAACAGCCATTAGCTTGTTGTGGACTCGTGCGAGCTGTTGCTTCTCTCCACTCATCTTTGATCTTCATCTGTGCCATGGAACAGGAACAGCAGCCACTCAAGGGATTATAAAGAAAACTTACGAGTTCCTATAAAGCCCTCAGCACGGTGCTCTCAGGGCATAGCACTGTGTATCCTGATGCCACCAAAAGAACACGAAGCAGGTCTTCCTAATAGCCATTTTGGAAAATTAAAGTCATCCCAGGCAATTCTTCCCTTTGAATTTATAATACTCATTCGTCAACTGAAAGAAGAAAGATCACTTAGTTAATGTTTCTGGGTCAACTGCATGGAAAAGTTTTGAGAATTCTCATGAAAACTTCCCTCCAGACCAACGTAAACCTGGTTTCCCCGTGGAAAATGCTGAATAATTAAGGTGGGTGTGGTGGCACAAAAGCCTGTGATCCCAGCATGCGGTGTGGAGGCAGGAGGACCCTGAATTCCAAACCAGGCTCAGACACACAGCAAGACCTCGTGTCAAAATAAGAAGAAGTACACATTAATTGAAGGCCTGATGACTGTTCTCCTTGGTGCTCCGGGTAGAGGATTATGATCACCACAAAGAGACACACATCAACACCACCACAAAGCACAATACTCTTCTTTATTCAACAGCAACCCCACTTTTATGCGTTTTCACCTTTGTGCCATATTTAGAAGTCAACTGATGTTTGCCCTGGGCGGTGCTGAGAGTCTATTTGCTGGGCAAAGTGGAAATTCAGAAGGCAGAGATGGGGCAACAGAAGGGAGATGCTGTGTTTTCATGGAGACCTGCTGTCACCTTGGGAGGTCTCTGGACACGGAGTAAATATCACTCCAGCCCATAATTTGCTCTCCCACTTAGTCAGTCTAGAACAGACACTCCTTAAGACCTCGCCTGTGTTGTCCACATTTCCCCAGGGGCGTTTCCTAACTGGAGAATTTTCAGTGCACACACACACACACACACACACACACACACACACACACATCCCTTCAGAGTTTCACTAACAGTGAGTAATGTGTTTCCGTCTCTAATATTCTGAATTTTACAATGTGTATTTAGTTACTTCCTGAGGCAGGTGGGGAAAACTTTGCAAAAGTTGTTGAAAATAAAATTGAAACTAACAAGTTGTAGCCTCGGGTAACACCAAACTTCTAGCTACAGAAGCTCTGGTATCATCAACTGTCCCAGAGCTGCTGCGCTTCCTGAACACCTGGGGCTTCCTGCAGGCCTTCCTAAACACACTGTTTGCTACTTTCTACCACCTCACAGAGAGGCATTCGGCTCCCTGGTGTGATGCTTCAGGACAAGTCAAGAATAAGAACTTCTTTGTCAATCAAGAGAGCAGTATTCCTGGATGGGAGGCTTTGCACCATGGCGGCCTGACTACAGAGTGGTCATTCTTATCCACTTTGATAATAATAAAGGCAAAGTCAATGCCCAACGTGCTCCAAATTAAATCAGCCATCCTGATTCTGTTTCAACTATTTAGGTGTGACATGCTTAAAGCAAATCAAAACTTAAAAACTCCTAAGAAAGCTACATCAGAAAAAGAAAAACAGTAAAATGACAGATTGAGCAATCTCAAGTGCGGGGCAGTACGCAAGGGGGGGGGGGCGGGGGGCGGGGGGGCGGGGGGGTCCAAACTTTTCCACTTCTTTTTAGAGAATTTGCAAACACACTCCCCTAATGAATAACATCAGTAGCTTATTTTCAATTGACTGAAGACTTTAATTGTAGATTAACCTACCTTCCTTCCCCATATAATCAATTATAAAGTCCAAGAGCTTTTAATCTTGTAATCTGGAACATTTCTTAAATGTGGACACTTCTAATTTCTCATTATTTTGATTTGTAACTTTTCCCTGTATGTTTTGCCATTCTAGATTTCCAGATTACAGAATGAAACGTCTTGAGAGCTAGCTTTTCCTGTCAGTTAATGGTTGGTATTAGAAAAGCACATAGAAAGGCCTTACTTCTACTGCTGCTTAAATCAATCTCATGAGTTTTTCATTTGCTCTATAGCTTAATAATATTTTGATGTTAAGTAAAACTTTCTAGACACATAATTTCTGAATTAACTCTCATGATGATAAATTTAAGAGTACTTAGATGATTAGAAAGTTTAAAGAAGTTAGTATCACTAATAAATGGGTTAATATGTTTAATTTCATAGACTGAGTAATAAAAATCAAACCAGCTGATTTCTGATACTTTGCCTATTTCCAATGCTTTGAAACCTATTACATCAAAAAAAAAAAAAATCAAATGAAAACACTAAACAGTAGGCACACTACTAGATGCTACAGTTTGGAGAAGAAAGTGTTATGTAGCAGTCTCCTCCCAGATTGAAAACATCCCATCCCACAGCGAAGCACCTCAAGAGAGAAGGTGAACAACTCAAAATAGCTCCAGGAAGTCCCTGAAACTGATCAGATTCACTAGGCCCCTGCCTCCCAAGAGTCAGCAATAAAGACTGCAGAGAGTCAGTCTCAGACAAGCCAGGTTGTAAAGAAGATCTGAGACCAAACCAGCGGCCTGAAAGAAGCATAAAGCAGCTGAACTGCCTGAAAGCGGTTTAGATGAACCGAGTCACTTGGAAAGGGCACTCTCCAAGCAGTTGAGCTGCCTGCAGGCTGTGTAGCATGCTAAAGTTTCTCAGACTTTGTGGGCTGTCACCCTTGCTTGGGTGGGCCTTTGAGTCATTTCTGCTCCTATAAGTAACTCCTCATCCATATTCCCTTAAGTAACCCCAATAAAACTCATTGGCTCACAAGTTGGACTTTGGCAGTCTGTCATGGGCTCCCTATCTGCAGTAAGTAGATGTGTCTGTTGCATCTCCCCAGGAAAGTTCTTGTCAAACAACAGAAAGAGATGGAGACAGGTTGTTGACTTAGGCAGACTTTCTTATATTTTGGTTGTGAGCCTAGCCTTAAACGGCTGGACCATTGCTCCAGCCCTAGACTTTCTTTTAGGATGATAAAATAATCTGTAACTGGGTAATAGTGCTGGTTACACAACACTGCACATGACTAAATGCTACGTACTGAAGGGAATCTTGCCAGTTTGAGCGTGGCAAACATGGCTCTGGCAGGACTTGCCCTTCTCCCCCATACCCTCTGCCTTGCTAAAAACCATTAGATTACATTCCTAAAGCTAGCCCCAAGATCTACTCCCTTATTTGGCCACTTCCTCCTCCTGAGGCTGACTTCCAAGGTCCAGCTATCAAAGTACTGAAATCCAGCAATTAAAAACCCCCTTTGGCTCACCTAAATAGCATGCTGAATTAAAATTAAACACCTCATGCTAACACGGGGTTTTCCACTTTACCTTTATAAACCGCCATTTTCCTATGTGCCATATCTGTCTCTGCTCTATCCAGAGGCAGTCTTTGTCTCTCCAGGACAAATGCCCCGACCCCCTTTCCCTTGTCCCCTTTCCCTTCTGCCTCCTCCCCTATCTCCTTTACCACCGCATCCCAGCCCATTCTAACACAGACCTTCCGTTTTACTCCTCTTAAAAATTACACCTGCAAGGTCATTGCTGCTGTTTTCTGCCTGCATCAGAAAGCAGTCATTTTAACTTTTCTTCCCTGCTTAATAAAGGATCTCTCTGTGAAAACAGGTGTTTGGGTGTGGCTTGTGCCTAATCCCTGGTCCAGGAGGAAGCCCCCACCATGGGAGGAGTGGGTGGGGGACTCCTTCAATATACTATGTACACCTACATACCAAAGAGAGTCATTTTTTGGTTACCTCTATTTTGCCACAGTTTTGAGAAATAAAATAGGCAATTTATGAATACTATTAACAAGTAGATATCTGTTCAAAAACTTATACTTAATAATAATTTGGATAGAAAAACAGTATGCCATTAAATGACATTTAACAAAAGCGGCATGTTTGAAATAATTTCATCTCCTAGAAAATAAAAATATTCCAAGGTATCTGAAAATACTTCCTCAATAGTTTATTAGTATGCATAGCTTTGTAATCGTTTCACATGATATGTAAAGGGGAGATCGGCCCTCCAGTGTGCAATAATAGCTACATTTGCAATGTGATTCCATTGGTCTTTTTAAAAGGTGGGATACATGCATCTCTTAGTGTGGGTGAACACTAACAGAAGCCGTCCAGGGTGTCCTTGGTTCCGGCAGCACAAGGTCTGTCAGGGCTGGCCGGACCACAGGAGTAAAAGCACCTCTCTATCTCTGACATGAAACCACACACCTAGATGCTACTATCATAAATCTATAGTTTAGAATGAACCCACGAAGCACTCCTCCTGCGCTGGGGACCACTATCACCCCTTCCTACAGGCGCTTCCATCAGGAGGTGGCCCCACACCTAAGTCTAGGAAAGAGAAGCAGCAGGTACACGTGGACAGTCTTCTCAGGCTGAAATTAGTAGGACCTACCTCTTCCTAGGACTCTGGGACAGGAGTTGAACATTATTAAAACACTGTAAAATACTGTTAAATCATTGTTACTGCTAATAATAAGCCTTTACGGTAAGCAGTCCTTTTAATAAGCAAAGACACCGGGGACAGAGGAGGTTGAAATCACCATTAATAGCTGTTGGACTCTTTTCTTTTTCTGGCTGACTTGAGGACACAATTATTAGTTAAGCAGCAGCCAGATGGACTACCTTCATGCCAGCACCTGACATTCTGAACACTCTACTGATGCCCCAAGTAAACCACATGGCAATCACAGCTGCCTACTGCCAAAGCACAACTTCACCTCCTCAAGGCACATCGCAGCCATGGCTGTTTCAGATAACCTACTCTAGACATTTGCTATTTTAAGCCTCAGTGAACTCTAGGTGACTGTGCAGCTTTTCCCACCCAGAACAGAGAAGGATAGCTTTCCCTAGTCACCTTGCCAGAAGGCTTGTGATTGGTACAAATACTGTCCTTCATTTGCATAAGACACTGCTGTAATTGGTAGAACATGGTTTCTCATTTGTATGATGGACTGTGCCACAGCTGGTGTAAACACCCTTGCCTAACCTTTTTTCTAGATGTTATCATCAGGCTGTTTGTGCTGGTTAGTTATGTCAACTTGACACAAGCTAGGGTCATCTGGTTAGAAGGAATGTTAGAGAAAATGCCCCTATCTTGAAGGCCAGACTGTAGGCCATTTTCTTGATTCATGATTAAGGTGAGACAGTCTAGCTCCTGTGGGCAGTGTCAACCCTAAACTGGCCCTGGATGCTTTAAGAAGGCAGGCTGTGCAAGCCAAGGGGAGCAAGTCAGTAAACAATGATCCGATCCGCATGGCCTCTGTTTCAGTTCCTGAATGGAAAAGAAAGGAAGGAAGGAAGGAAGGAAGGAAGGAAGGAAGGAAGGAAGGAAGGAAGGAAGGAAGAGAAAGGAACATGACTGCTCCTAGGTATGGTGGAGGAGAAGGTTTACTACAGATAAAAAGGGATGGCATAGCCAGAGGCAAGGACATCTGAGAGAGTCCAGAGCGAGCATGACCCAGAGCTGGGCCATGTGAAGACAGAGTGGGAGGGAGAGCAAGAGAGGAGCCAGTGACCAAGAGTGGTGGCCTGGGCCAAGAGACTACCATAGCCAAAATGGCTGTATTACACAGAAGGGCAGCCCAGCCCCTGGGCTGGATAACTTTAGAGCAGGCACCAGGGTATGCCATCCATACCCTTGAACAGGTAGGGACTGATGGATGCTAGGAGAACCTAGTAGCCAGGTCTGCTGTGGTATATTAAAGAGGCACCTCAGTTAATCGTTTGTTCCAGATAACAGTCCCTACCTCCAGTTTCCTGCTCTGGCATTTCTCAATGGTGGACTTAACATAAGCTGTAAGGTGAGATCAACCCTTTCCTCCCCAAGCTGCTTTTGGTCACAGTGTTTGATGGCAGCAATAGAAACACTCTGACACTGTTCCACTCCCTCTGTGAGTCAGCGGAAAGGCCTCCTGTGCTGCTCTTTAGCGTTGCAACATTCAGACCCAAGAGAGGCTCCTTCTGAGTGGTCTTTTCTGAACAACTTTTGATCATCCTTAGCAGAGCAGGCTGAGGTGGTAAAATGAGGAACCTATAACAGCACAGTAGCCAAGGCAGGGACTTCCGGAAGGAGCAGCGGGGACCACAAGCATGAGTGATGAGGAGGAGCTGAAGAGTGGGACAACATGACAGGGACAAATGACGGAGAACAGAGGCAGTGGGGACAAGGCGGGGCTGGTTGTAGGAGAGAAGACAAAGAAGGTAGGGAACTGGGGCTGAGGAGCGGAGGCTGCAAAGAGCTAGAGAAGAGAAAGACACACACACACACACACACACACACACACACACACACACACACACACACACACCCGTGGACTGCTTGCTGAAAGGGTTCCAGAGAGATGCCAGACCTCACAGGCCCACAGTTTAGACCCTTAGCCAGAGATGGCACATCCAAGGATCACAATACCCTAGGTTCTAAAGCTGCAACCACAGAGCTGGGGTTCCCAGATTCCAAGGCCTGTGTGAACGCTCTAACACACGCAGGTGAGACCTGCTGCTGCTGGCTTCTGTCAGCAGTCAAGGAGGATATAAACTGCCAAGTCTGTGTGGAAAGGGACAAGGGGACAAACTGGTGATTAAGTCTCATCGCACTAAGCCTCTGACCTGAGAGCCTGGAGCCTCTGGGCCTTTTCCCATCCAGGCCCCTAGGCATTGGGTACTTTGTCAGTACTGGAAAAGTTACTCCTCACCTACTACCCATAATTCCTAGCTGGATGGGGCAAAAGGACTCCACCAGCTTACTGGTAATAAGACTTTGTATCTGTCCTCACCTCATAGTAAATTCTCTCATTCCACAATCTTCACAGCACTAAGTTCATACTGAATTCACAGGTATGTACAAACTACAGAGCTGTTTCTGTTTATGCATATTTTATATTCTCAAAAAGACTCTTACAATCTTTAAATGGGGTCCTACCATCACAGTTGCAGTACACAGGAGTCCCTTCATAAGCCTTGTTGTGGACTCTGTGTTTGCATTCTGTACTTCTAACTAAATTTAAAAACCTTTGGGGTATAATGCACAGGTATTTCCTGAGTCTAAGTTCTTTACACATGAGTGATGCTGCTACATGGAAATACCAGACCCACACGAATTACTGTGTGTCGCTGCTTCTGTGAAGTCCACCATGATATGTCCGTATCTACCCACTGTCTATCTCTTTGGAAGAGCCAGTTCCGATGTTATTTCCTCTGAGAAGACAGCCCTCGTGGCTCCCTCTCCATCCTCACACTCTAGATTCCTAGACTCCATTTGCTAAGCAAGTAGAGACCGTATTCATAAGCTCTGAAAGTGAGTTTCCCTCACAGCATACAGACATACGCATTTATCTATTTCCCCTTCTTACAATATCCTCCATTATGTAAATACATTTATCATTTTCATTGTAGGAGTCCACTGCCACTAGAAGTGTCAACAAAGGCTTTTAAAGTGACGGGCGAAGGTGTAAAATGAAAGTGCTATGGTATGACTGTTACCCCTTGCTTCCAATTCACGTGTTAGAATACTGAATGGGATAGTGCTGGGAGGAAGCTTCCTGTTCTACGATAAGATTAATGTCCTTACAAAATGCTTCAGGCTGGCTTGGCCTCCCTCTGCACTCTGCCACACGAGGGTACACCACCTCGGCGGGAGCTGGTGCTTGACCCTGGACTGGCCAGCCTCCAGAACACTCAGGGCCTAACTTTTTGTTCTTTGTAAATCACCTCATCTGTGGGGTTGTGTTAGAGCAGCAAGAGCACACAGCCACTCATGGCAGTCCCAGGAAACTTTTGGAAAACCCCGTGAATGAAGTACTCAAATAAGGTTTCCCCTGTCACCACCCTCCCCTCCTTTTTTTTTGAAAGAAAAACAATGGTTAAAGCCCTTCATGATGAGTCAGAAGGACACAGTGGTAGCTCTCAGCAGGGGTTACTGCAGGAAGCTACACCAAACATTTTCATATGAGCAAAGAGGTCAAAAAAATAAGAGACAATATCACCTTTGGGGTTGCTATGGTAACAAACAAACCCTGTACAGATATTCTAGTCATCGCCTACTCTATTTACTAAGGGTTTTCAGTGGTTGCTGAGTCCAAGAAAGGGAAGAAAAAAAAAAAAAAGACAATTAACAAAGGGCAGCTGAGACTGTCTCCTGAAGGAAAAAAATAGGAAGTTGATTTGGGAGCATGGATCACATGTCTTCTTTGATATAAACAGCAGGAGGAAATCCTCTCTCATCTCCCAGAAAGGAGACTTTTAACACAGACAGTAATAAAACTTGTAGCTGAGGTGATGAGGAAATGTTAAGAGAAGTGGGAACACAGTAAAAGAAAATAAATCTAATTTTTTTTAGTTAAATATAATGTGTTACAGTCAACTTGACAGACTTAACCATGAACACACTCCTACTAACAAGCTCACCACTGCATAAAGAAACCAATCAAGAATTCTTTCTACACTTGGATGAAAATTCAGAGGACCTGCCTTAAGATAAAGAGTCATTTGCATTTTACTTTGTGTATGTGGGTGTATATTCTTGTGGAAGTCAAAGGTCAGCCTCAGGCATCACTCTTTGGTGGCTGCTGTCCACCTTGTTTTTTAGACAGGGTCGCTCACTTGGCCTGGAATGACTGATTAAGCTAGATGGGCTGTCCATGGAGCCCAGGGATGGGCCCATCTCTACTTCCCCAATGCAGGGATTATATGTGCGTGCTGGTACACCCGATGTTTTATATGAGCTCGAGTATTGAACTCAGGCCCTCCTAACTATAGAAAGAGCATTTTACTGAGTGAGCTGTATCTCCTCTGTTCTCGTGTCCTTTCTGACTAGACAAGTTCTACAAGTTATCTTTATTCACAAAAAACACAACACGTCTTGGTAGACAGCAAAGGGAATGTACCAAAACATGCAGTCTTGCCACAAATACAAAATAACATGGGCACCAAGAATCTTAACCGTCACACCAAATAAACCGGAAGAAGGGAAGAGGGCAGAAATGAAAGCGCATGTTCTAAAGGCAAGGCCTGGCGTAGTCTTCTGTGGATTTGACTACTAAGAGGGCTTAGACGTTTCTAGAAAATGGATGAGATGCATGAGCAGAGACAGGTAACACAGGGCATAGCTTGGAAAGGATCATGAAGTTCAGTTTCAAGGTAGTATAGGAGGAGCTCATGAAACAGTGACCACATACACACACAGGGGAAGGAGGGAGGGAGGAAGAGAGAGAGGAGGAAGGGGTGGGAGGGAGAGAGAGAGAATACGAATGAATCTCAAATCACACCGCAAAGTCTAAATATGAGAATCATTATCTTCCAGTTCCATTTTCTTCAGACCCAAGATCCATCCTCACAGTCGATTCTTTTCTCAGGTTCTTTCTCAGCAGCCCCAATCCATGGAGCTTCTTAAAAGGGTTCTGTCTCACTCCCTAAAAACACCATGAATTCTCAAGAAGCCTGGCACATTCTTTAAAGATTCCTTCTCTTAAGCCAGGAGGTGGTGGCGCACGCTTTTAATCCCAGCACTCGGGAGGCAGAGCCAGGCAGATCTCTGCGAGTTCCAGGCCAGCCTGGGCTACTGAGTGAGTTCCAGGAAAGGCGCAAAGCTACACAGAGAAACCCAGACTCGAAAAACCAAAAAAAAAAAAAAGAAAAAAAAAAAAAAAGAAAAAGAAAAAAAAGATTCCTTCTCCTACTTCCTTGCCTTGAAATATCTTGCCTTTTCCTTGATCTAGCTCAATCACACATTTCTCAGAGTTTGTTCATTCTCCTCTTATCCCTCTAGACAGAACAGTGCTGGTATTTCCTGACTCTCTCGTGATCCTTGAACACTAATATATAACTTAATCATCAGCCACCAATTTTCTTCTCAAAGGTCTAACCGTCCAAGTTAACGACACGGTCGCGCATGTTAATCACTTAGCTCCAACAAACACCAAGGAGTTCAACTTCCGGTTCACAGCAAATTACTCTTCCTTATTGCTGTCATTACTTTGTAAATGTCAGATCTTACACTGATGGTCCATCCAAAACCTTAACACTGGCCTCTTCACACCTGTATTCTGTTACCTCAAAGACTGTGTTAGTCCCTGAAATACCTTGTGCTAGTCAACTTTTACTGTCAATGTGATACAATCTTAGAGTCACCTGTGAAAAGAAACCTCAACTGAAGAATTGCCTAGAACTGACTGTCCTATAGGCATGTCTGTGAGAGACTGTCTTGATTGATACTAACTGATGGAGGAGGGCCCAGGCCACTGTGGGCAGTACCATCCCCGGGCAAGTGGTCCTGAGCTGTATACAAAAGCTAGCTGAACATGAGCCATGAGTGAGTGAGAAAGCAGCATTCCTCCAGGGCTCCTGCTTCACTTCCTGCTCTCCTGCCTTTTCCTCAACAACACACTGTGACCTACAAGTACAAGCTAAATAAACTCTTTCCTTCTCTAAGCTGTTTCTGGTCATGGTGTTTGTCACAGCAAGAGAAAAACAAACTAGAATATATCATCAGAAAACACAAATGTTATCAAACATAGTATGACTTCACAAATATCAAATCTATGCTCTGGAAGTAGAATATACTACATGTGAGTGGAGTTACTACGGTGCTGTGTATAGTGTTATACTAGCATAGGTTCGACATTTCTTATCCACGATGCTTTGGAGCACAAGTGTTTCAGAGTGAGATTTTTCAGATTTGCATAAAATTTACCATCTCTTACTCAAATATCTGACATTCAAAATACTCCCAGATTTGAAGAAGAAGAAAACATTACAAGGAAAGATTAGTTTTGGCTTGTGCTTCAGAGGTTTCAGGCCACAGTCACTTAGCCCTGCTGCTTTGGGTCCATGTGGGACAAAATCCATAATAGTGGGAGAACATGGAGGCAGGAAACATGCTTAATTAACGGCATGGTACCAGGATCCAGATATCTCCTGCAAGGCCATGCTCCCAATGACCTAACTTCCTTCTGATAGTCTTTACCTCCCAAATGGTCCACCATCTCCCAGCAGCACCACAGGAGACCAAGCCTTTAGGGAGTATTCAAGATCTGAGCAGTAGCATTGGACAGACCTAATTCCCAGCTTTTATGGTTGTGGGTATTATCATCAAACTGCTTTCTCCACTTCCACACAAGGCTTCTAGATAAAGTAGACCAATGAGATTGCTCCATTATTGATTTCAAATCTACTTATCTTATGACTTGGTTTTCTATAATCAAGCCAGAAATAAGCGTTTTAGAAAAATGTGACGATTCTTTTACACCAAATGAAAAAGCAGCTGCCATAGCAGAACTTGTCAATGGCTTCAACCCCATCTGTTTCATGCCTCTTGAACGGGTTAGTAGACCTGGGGGCTAGATGGGATCGATTCTGAGACCTACCCATATTAGCAGACTCTGACTGGCCCACATCAAGGAAAAAGCTCTTACAGCTGTACCACTGTGGTTTATAGTAACCCGATAATCTCACACCAACTAGAGGTTCCCACAACTCTGGGTACATTAACTGCTTGGGGAATGGCTGAAAACTGGCCCAGAGTGTTCCAGAAAGCCTGTGTGATGCTTAGGGAAGAAAAAACTATTTTTCTCTAAGAAGTCTAAAATCTAAGAAAGATTGTTATGCAGATGTGGCATTTTGAACTGCAAGCCTTTGGGGTGGGTGAAATGCAGGGGGCCAAAGTCAGGAAGGGCCCTGTGT
This sequence comes from Peromyscus eremicus, assembly GCF_949786415.1. NCBI lineage: Eukaryota > Metazoa > Chordata > Mammalia > Rodentia > Cricetidae > Peromyscus > Peromyscus eremicus. The sequence continues at coordinate 43,542,939 of NC_081419.1, forward strand.
GTGCTACCTGGGAGCTTGACTAGTGATGTGCTTTTTTTCTTTTTCCTATGTTTATGGGTGTTTTGTTTACTTTTTTATTTTTATAGGTGTATGGGTGTTTTGACTGCATGTATATCTGTATACCTGTCTCCTCACCTCCACCATGTATGTCTGTGCATGTGCCTGTATTTGTGTGTCAGAAGCCCAGAAGAGGGAGGTTAGATGCCCTGCAACTGAAGTTACAGATAGTTGTCAGCTGCCACGTGGGTGCTAGGAATCAAACCTGGGTGCTCCAGCCCCCTTTTCTTTTCATAATCTGAATGGTGATAATTAAAAGCTAGCCTCTGCACAGATAATGAAAATTCCATGACCTATATGCAGGTGGCCCAGGCTCACTTTCTCCTCTATTATCACCTATTAGCCAGAGAATAGAATGGGAGACACTTTAATATAGGCTATCCCAGTTTTACAGTTGGTAGCATGTTGGGCAAAGGTTAGTCTAAAAAGGAAGAAAAGCCTAAAATTGATCCAACCATTGCCAGGAGTTAAATGATCAACCACAGAAATCAATCAGTACAGGAGCCAGTGAGATGGCTCAGCAGACAGAGGGCATTTGCCACTGAGCTTGCTATGTGGTGGGAGGAGCTAAGCAACTCCTCCAAGCTGTCCTCTGCCCTCCACATGTGCATGTGACAGACACAAAAACAAAGAAACAAGAAGATGACTGGTGATGGATAGAGAGATGTCTCTTTGAAAAGAAATTAAATCGCCGGGCGGTGGTGGCGCAGGCCTTTAATCCCAGCACTCGGGAGGCAGAGCCAGGCGGATCTCTGTGAGTTCGAGGCCAGCCTGGACTACCAAGTGAGTCCCAGGAAAGGCGCAAAGCTACACAGAGAAACCCTGTCTCGAAAAACCAAAAAAAAAAAAAAAAAAAAAAAAAAAAAAAAGAAAAGAAATTAAATCAATACAGAGAAACAAATGCACAAGGTATACAGGGAATAAAAATGGGTTGGTACAGAAGCCAGGAGAATCGGGCAGAATTCATCAGTTTTTCTTTTCAAAGATCTGTTAATTCTAGGCAATAACAAGGGAGAGGGTTTGTAAGAGCAGATGTTGAAAATAAATACATACACAGACACACTATGATAGAGTGCTAGAGGATCACAAACCGCATTTTAATAGAGAATTAAGTGCAGAGGTTAGAGAGGACTAAGAAAAATCCAGATGAGGTGAGGGTGGGAATGTAGGGGGCTGATGGGAAATGAGCAAGCTAGCAGATGGCAAGCAACAAGGTTGTCAATGGTGTCTGGCCAAATGGTATCACCCTGGAAGGCAGTCAGAGTTCAGAGAGTTCCATATCTAGTTCCCAAGAGCAAGGGACACAAGGTGAAAACCAAACACACAGAAACACAGCATTTCCTCCGGGCTGAGCAGTGAGTGTCGTCTAAGAAACAAGGGTGTTTTTGAAAAACAAGAACAACAAAACTGTATCTACAAGGGACCTCAAGGGCAGCCAAATCACTACGTCGACACACTGGTTCTCAAAGGGCTTGATTTTTAGCCGTTTATTTCTTCTATTCAGATTTCCAACCAGGTAAGAATATTAGTTACTACTTAACCATCCACCCGAAACCCAGAGCTGACAAGCCTATTCTTATCAACGCCTAGACAGCCTGCAAATAGCCTCTCTGCAATTTCAAAGAAACGATGAAGTACAACTGGGAGATTCCCAGCTAAGACTAGTGGCTACTTCTCCACACTGGACCCCATGGGAGGTTGGCACTCACTGCGCTAACTACGGAACCTAGTAATGTTTCTACAGCAGCCGGCTGGTCTTTTCCCACCCACCCCACCCCCTTTCTCCTCTTTGGTTGTCCTTAAGCTTAACAGTCTTTTTTCTTCTACCTTCAAAAGCAGCAGAAGAAATAGATGAAGTAGATAAAAATATAAAGGAAAAAAAAGGCTAAATACAAATACCCCTTGTCATTAATCAAGAACAAAGGATTCTATTCATCTATGCCCCTTGAATTATGCTCCAGGTGTTTAGGTGGCCCCACCTCTCTCTCCAGACCCCACCCAAAGAAAGCTGCCAAGTAGCAGCTCCTCCCCTTGAGCTGCTAAGACCACGCCTACAGGGTACTTAAGACTGGCCCATAGACTTGCCTGGTGGTTTCTTCTCTTCCCCTGGGACCACCGTGGAATGCTTTGCTCAGATTAAAACCTGGACTTTAATTCGGTTTGATTTAGCCTGATCTGATTTATTGCATCAGTGGAGTTACCCACTACCAGGGGAATATTTTACTTATCACCAGGGTCTAACGTTTGTGCAATAAACAGAAAGGCTGCTGGGAAGATAGGAAAATAGAAGGATCACACAAGGGATTTCAATAGCAAAAGCAGAGGTTGTACGGGGCATCATTAGCCATTGAGGGGAAATGTTCTGGAGGACTCTCGACCTCTCTCTAGAAGCCAGCCAGATTTAAAAGTGTTAGGTAGGCACTTGATCTAAAACTCACACCCAAAGATACAACCCGGCCTAGAAATAACTTCCTTCCCTCTCATTTTTCTGCAGAACATGATATATCAGCTTGTAAGTGTCTCTTTAAAGAACGACTCCCAACAAAAGTCTCCAGCAAATTCCACATCTCGATTTCATTCCATTCAGCTAAATTACATAAATGTATACACTTAAGTATATACTTTATAGATACACACTTCATTCTGCGTAGCCCTTCCTTACAGAAGAATGCCAAAAATTCTCCCAGAGATACATGGACTCAAGCATTTTCCTAAATTTATATATGTGTGTATGAATTTAAATTATATGTTATTATATAATCATAAGTATATAACAATAATGTAAACTTTTATATATTACATATAATTTTTCCTGGCATTTGGTACTAAAAGCTCTCAACACCTCTCACTACTGGCTATAATATTCAGCTTCCCAAAAACCTTTAAATTAACTGCTATAAATTAATCCCATCTAGTGTGTTTTCACTGAGAACATACCTATGGCATGGATAAAACCTCTTGTCACCGAAGTACACTGAAAAGCAAAAATTGAATAATCTTTTGCATGACAGGGCAGGAAGGACCAAAGGTGACATTTTCATGATGGCTGGGGGTGAGAGAGCTCAGGAAATGTGGCTATGGAAACCAGCAAGGGCTTATCCCACCACGACTTTTTGAGTAGATGGGGTAAAGCCCAGCATGAGCTTCCTTCCTATGTGCCTTCCTGAATGACAGACCCACAACCTAGAGCATTCTCTTTCCCAGGTTCCCTTCCATTCAGGGCTCTGCTGGCCAGATATGCAGGCCAGAGACCAGGAAGGAAGTGAGCTCAGCAGGGCCCCTGCACTCTGCGTCTAAGGAGCAAACTCCACCGCACAATCACTGACCGCCTGAGTGTGAAAGCAGCAAAGCCTGAGCTGCTTCTTTACATCAAAAAATAGGATCTGAGACACTGCCCATTTGTGGTTCTGAGATCTTGGGTCATAACTGTACTTGAGAAGCAGCCTCTCCACCTGCTGATGGTAGCAGACATGGTGTGTCTCTGGACGGCTACATGAATAGCATCACTACATGTGATGGTCCTGGTTTCACTGTACAAGACCCTGCTATCCCAAGCTGCCAGCCTTTTTACAATTTTTCAAGAAATTCTGTTCTATTAAAAAGTATGTGTCAGCCATCTATTTCCAGGACTAGGGAGGCAGAGGCAGACAGATTTCTGTGAGTTCTAGGCCAGCCTGGTCTACATAGTTCCAAGACAGCCAGACGTATATATACTGAGACCCTGTCTCTAAAAAGCAAACAAAATAAATAAGTAAATAATTAAAAGCACATGTTCCTTGTATTACCTGAAACTGAAAGCTGAAATCACATACACTGATATAAGAGACAGGTCAGATTAGTACTTGGTCGCTTTATTTTCGCCATCTGTAGGTTTTAGCCGAGGTGTGGCGTGCGTGCGTGCGTGCGATGCTGAGAACTGAACTCAGGCCCTCCAGCATTCTAAGCACACATTCCACTACTGAGCTACAACTCTAGCTCTCAATCACATTATTATATAACCATAAAGTCTAGAAGATGATTTGTAATCAGTGCTTAGCATTGTCTTAGTCTTAGCTTAGCTTAGTCTATCCCCAAGGTAAAAGTTAGAATAAGCCAAGGGAGAGACTACTGGTAAGGAAAATCCATCGGGGAAATTGACTTCTCCAGTCTTTGAGATGATTTGCCAGCAAGGGAACGGAATCAGCTTCTCATTGGAAAAACCAGTAAGCGGACAACAGAAAAAAAACTTCCTTCAACTCCTGACTTTCAAGGACTTAATTTCTTCAAGGTCAGCGTATTGCCAGGGATAGCAGCACATACTTTGTTCTAGCTACCCAGGAACCTGATGCAGAGAGATTCTTTGAGTCCAAGAGTTCAAGACGAACCCCAGAGACACAATGAGATGCTATCTCAACAATAAGAAACAGAACAGAAATAAGAATGAAGCAGTATATGACGATGCCGATTTTGAGGGTGAGATGTTCTGGGTTCCTTCACTCTGACAGGTTCTGAAGTTACCCTGCTTGGATTCAGGAAACCACAGCCCGATAAGACACACAGCAAATTCGACTCTAAGAAAGAAGCAGAAGCATGTCTCAGAACCAACCCCACCGGCTCCTGAAAGAACAGTCGGGGCTTCCACTACCACTTAATTAGAAATGGCTACCGTTTCAAGAACCCAAGTTCTAAAGACTGGCATCCAAATGTAGATTCCATCACTATGTAACCTTGAGCCAACTACTGGATCTTTAAGCCTGGATTTCTTCAAATTCAGCTGGAGCAGTACCAATTATATAGTATTTATATAAATTGAATATATAAGGAGTCATAAGCATTACATGTCCTGAGGGGGAAAAAGATTTTCCCTTTAAAAAAAAAAACCACATTGATAAATGGTTTGGGGCTCAATAAAACGTCTAGCATTAAATATTCACAACAATCTTTTTTTTTCTCTCTTTGCATTGGTATTCTGCCTACATGTATGTCTGTGTGAGGGTGTCAGATCTTACAGTTACACAGTTATGAGCTGCCATGTAGGTGCTGGGAATTGAACCTCGGTCCTCTGAAAGAGCAGTCAGTGCTTGTAAAACACAGAGCCATCTCTCCAGCCCACAATTTTCTACTTTGGCCTTGCATCTACAGAGAATACTTTTGAGCCTAAATGGCCTGCAGACATTACCCCTCACAGGTTCCTGCCTAAAATAAATATTTAGGGAGAAGATTAAGTGACCTCCTCTGCTCCAGCCCTGGATTGACTCCCTTTGCAGGCCCACCAGATCCTGGAAACACTCCTTGAAGTAGACATTCCACTAAGAAGACACACCCAAGGCTCCCACCCATAAACATGCCTACCCCCAAATTCCATTCTCCTCCTAATCAGGGATCCCTACCCTGCTGGAGAAAGAACAACCTTATCTCCTGCTGGAGATAATCAGCCTCCAGCATCCTACAGGAGACAGGCAGGGGCCCTGCAGTGTTCCCACTGGGACCAGGCAGGCCAGGACAATGAGTCAGCCTTGGAGGCACCTTGTTTCTTCTGGGGCTACCTCCACACTGAAGGGTAAGAATGAATGGAACTTCTTTTCACCCAGAAGAAACTCTCTATGTGACAGTGCTTTATCATCCTTCTTTAAGGCAGGGTTCAAGCTTTAAAACAATTGTCAAAAGGAGGAATTCAACTGCCTTAGATGTTCAATACAACCAAAAGCTCTTACAATTTTTACTTGCTGTGTTACAAAGTTGATAAACTCCATTTTGAACAAAACTGAATTTCAAGTATTTTCACATTATTTTGACATAAGTTTTGTAACAAACACGTTATTATCCTAACACTGTATCTTTATCCATGCTCAAAAATTAAATCCTGAACAATGTAAATCACTAATGACCTAAAGACAGTGTACTTGAAGAGACTTCAGCGATCAGGTTTCCCATGTCAAGCTGTATGTGAATTCCTTTTCAATGCTGACAGGCCTATATGAGAACAAGGACTAGCAGAAAAAAAAACAATGTATGTATGAAAAACAATGTATGACACAGAATGGAAGGGACATTCAACAATCAAGACCAGCATGCGTGCCTATTTCCTGCAGGGTGGTGAGACTATAAACATATCCCTATTTTCTTTTCTGTTACGAGGGCTTCGACCCAGGGCCTCACACATGCTAAGCAAGTGCTCTACCACTGAAAAATCCCTTTAGCCCTTTTTTATTATAATTGCTTTCAGACAAGGTCTCCCTAAGTTGCCCATACTGGTCTACTCTCCTGCCTCCACCTTGTGAGTGGCTGAGATTACAGAAATGCACAGCCACTCCAGCAGAATGCTGCTTTTTAAACTTCTATGAAGTGCAGAAGTCATTAATGTCACCACTAGAAAAGCCATTTTTCAATTCGATCACAGGGGTGTGTGCATATATTAATACTATGAAGTTTTAATGGGCATTTTAAGAACAGCTTGTACATAAACTGCTTAAACACTTCCTCATAATTCAAAGGAATCTGTCCCAAATCATGTGATTTCCAACTTAGAAGGACAAGGTAATACACACTTAGAAATGACAGAAGGGACATGAGGAAGACAATGGCAAGCTTTGTTAAACAAAAGAATCATCTGACTTTGTAAAGTACCTGATCCCTCTGAGATGAGAAACCCACACCTCAGCTGAAGGGTAAAGAGTGAGCCCCAGGCATCCTGGTGCCAGCAATGCCTGTTCTTACACTGTGGTTATAATCCTTCAGTGGTGTGTGCCATTACTCACGCAACAGATAGAAAAGAGAAAGGCTGTGGACCTCATGGGAGAAAAATGACCTTGAGTTGCAGAGGTATTCTATAGCAAGTGCAGGCCCAGGTCCTGAGGAAAAAGAACCCTGCATGCACTTACAGGTACTTCATGCCGTTGTTTTGCAAAAGGGTGACGCAGCATGGCATGAGGAGGGCACACAGAAATCAGGACGATGCTCCTGAAGAATTTCCCAGTGCCGTATTTAGAACTGTGACACTTCAGTGACCCTTCGCTGGACACAGCGATGGCCCAGAGGATTGCATACCACTTGGCACATTCCACTGATCAGCCAGGTGTGCACTGCCCAGCAATGCCAAGAACGGAGAAGGAAGGAGAGAGAACAGGCCACGGAGCAGGCCTGGAAGCCACAGAGTCCTCAGGCTGCAATATACTCCTATGTCAGGCCTGTGTGTCAGAGCCAGAGACGCTGTAAATCTCACAAATCTTTTCCCCACCCAACAAGTACTAGTGTTTTGAGATTTAGTATTATTAAGAAAAGAATATGAGACGTAAAGCCCTTTAAGTCAATGCCAACAGCAGGAGCCAATAAAAACAAAAGCAGATTGTGAGCAATACTTATCACAGTGGCCAGTCTTCGCCAAACCCACTTCCTTCTGGGGCTCTTCTCATCTCTGTCGCTAGGGAAAGTGGGTTCCACGTATCAAGTAATCAAATATGTGTATTTTGAAAAGGAAACTACTACTTTAAGATGTCCCCTTTAAAACTACTCCTCTACAATAACATTCTAAAAGGGAATTCTTTATGATTTTTTAAAAATAACGTAATATTTTGAAGTTCTCAGAGGGCTTAGAGGATATAAATAGAATTCTCCAACAAGAGACTATTATGCATACAGAAGAGCATGAAAGGAGAGTTATTACATGGCAAAGTGTATACTGATAAAAAATATGCAGTTTCCCCAAAATTTAACAAATCAAAATAAATAATAATTCACTTTTCCTCATGGCATTGTTATTGATTATATCTATTCATTCATTATGTTTTATTAAACATATTATTGCATACAGCCACTAATCCTTTCTTACCCTCGAGTGGCTAGACTGAGCATAATCCACCACTCAGGGCATAAAACTCTCCCATGGAGGTATAAACAGTATCTCCACCACAGCCTCACACAGGTGGGAAAGCTATGACATCATTTTAAAATTCCTAAGAACATACATCTATAAGCACTTAAATGTTGAAAATACATGGCTAGACTTAGAGAAATCCCTTGGCATTTGAAGTTAGTAAAATGACAAATTAAAATGGATATGTGTCATTTCAAAGCTGCACTCAAAATTAGATTCTAAGGCAGCAGTTCTCAACCTGGAGGTTGAAAACTTTCACAGGGGGTGCATATCAGATATCCCGCATGTTACATGGTTACGTTATGACTTAAAACTGCAGCAAATTCCAGTTATGAAGCAGCAACAAAGTCATTTTATGGTTGAGGGTCACCACAATATAAAGAACTGTATTAAAGGGTCCCAGCATTAGGAAGATTGAGAACCACTGTTCTAAAGGAAATAAGCTAGTCTGTGGTGATATTGTGTTCCCCCAAATATTGTGCACCCTAATAAACTTATCTGGGGTCGGAGGACAGAACAGCCACTAGACATAGAGGCCAGAAAATGGTGGCACACACGCCTTTAATCCTATCACTTGGGAGGCAGAGATCCATCAGGATCTCTGTGAGTTCAAAGCCACACTGGAAACAGCCAGGCATGGTCACTCACGCCTTTAATCCCAGGAAGTGATGGCAGAAAGCAGAAAGGTATGTAAGGCGTGAGGACCAGGAACTAGAGCCTGGTTAAGCTTTTAAGCTTCTGAGTAACAGTTCAGCTGAGAGCCATTCAGATGAGGACTCAGAGGCTTCCAGTCTGAGGAAACAGGATCAGCTGAGGAATTCGCAAGGTGAGGTAGCTGTGGCTTGTTCTGCTTCTCTGATCTTCCAGTGTTCACCCCAATACCTGGCTCGGGTTTGATTTTATTAATACGACCTGTTAAGATTCGTGCTATACCAGTCTGTTATCAGGATGAAACGTATGACTTCTCAATACGTAAGGATCCCAAATACAAGGAACAAGTTTAGCTGATTTGGCAAGCAGCGCTAAGTATTCCAAGAGTACACTTGAAGAAGAGAGGCCCCTGGACACTGGACATTTTCAAGGAACATGCTATTACATTCTGTGGCAGTTTAAAAGAAAATGGCCCCCAAAGGGAGTGGCACTATTAGGAGGTATGGCTTTGTTGGAGTAGTTGTGGCCTTGTTGGAGGAAGTGTGTCACTGTGGGAGCAAGCTTTGAGGTCTCATATGTGCTCAAGCCACACCCAGTGTCAGAGTTCACTTCCTGTTGCCTGCACAAGATGTAGAACTCTCAGCTACCTCTCCAGCACCTTGTCTGCCTGCACACTGCCATGTCCCACCATGATAATAATGGACTGAACTGAACCTCTGAAATGGAAGCCACCCCAATTAAATGTTTTCCTTATGAGTTGGCTTGTCATGGTGTCACTTCATAGCAATAGAAACCCCAACTAAAACACATTCACCAACTATTATATATCTTGTCAAAATTTATTTAACTTCAAACTGTTTTACCTAGATCTGTGCTTTCAATGAAAGAATTTATGAGTTCAGTAATATCTCAAGGAAAAAACTTGGAAAAAAAATCTAAAAGTGCAATATTTTGTGAAGTAGCTGACAGTCTCTTCCAGAAGTCAGGGCTGGACCTCTCCCCGAGGAGCTCACCTGTGGAGGAAGCCACCAACAGAGCATGCAGGCCAGAGATACCTGAGCTTAGGAAATGTCCAAAACCACAGGAGGAGGAGGAGGAGGAGGAGGAGGAGGAGGAGGAGGAGGAGGAGGAAGAGGAGGAGGAGGAGGAGGAGGGAGGGAGGGAGGGAGGGGAGGAGGGGGAGGAGGAGGAGGACGGGGAGGAGAGGGAAGGGGAGGAGGGGGAGGGGGAGGAGGGGGAAGGGGAGAGGAGGGAAAAGGGGAGAGGAGGGGGAAGGGGAGAGGAGGGGAAAGGGGAGAGGAGGGGAAAGGGGAGAGGAGGGGAAAGGGGAGAGGAGGGGAAAGGGGAGAGGAGGGGAAAGGGGAGAGGAGGGGGGGAAGGGAGGGGGAGAAGGCAACCCGGAAACTCACAGAATGACCTGCTGTCACTACCTCTTTACTGTTCTCTTGGGAAACAAATTATCAGATCTTTGCCAGTTGTGAGGAGAAACAGTCCCCACGGTCAACAGAGTCCAGAAGATGGCTGAAGGGTGACAGGGCCAATGTTGAATGAACCAGGCCAGAAGATGAGAGACGGAAAGAGAATTTCATTCATAATGTCAGGAGAAATGTAGGATCTCTATAGACCACACGCAGGATCCAACACCGAAAACTCTATCTTTGGTTTATGAGTAGAAAACCGTAAGTAGAGAACTGGATGAGCACGGTGCTACAGAAGGCTATGTAGACAGACACCTGATCAGAAAGCAGAAAAATCAGGGGCATGTGAAAGCGTGCTGCCTGTGGCACATTCCGACTGAAGGAGCCCGTTAAGGACAAACTGCACTTGCCAGATTCCTAAAAAAAAAAAAGCTGGAAGTGAGCTGTTCAGGGACGGCACACACTGTAGCTCTGGCCTAAGCCGCCCTGTCCCCTTTGGACTTCAGTGTTCACAGGCTCCTGCCTCAGTACAAGCCCTTCTGGAGAGGCATTCTTTTCTTAGCGCCAAGGCCAGGAGCTGGGTGGTACCCTCTCTGCGTGAAGGTGGGGGTATGCATCTGCTGTGCTTTGTAAAAAATAAAACCTTTAAACCTCAAAAAATGAGTATCAGTCATGATAGACATCATTTGAAGAAATTGGGACATAATAGATACCAAGAATGTTTGGGAGTCCACCAAACCAAACTGAGAACTGATTCACATTGGGTAAAGATATTAACTTGGAAAACTGAAGGGTATTAACACACACACAAAAGTCATTTGATGGCCAGGATAAACTAAACAAAATTTCGTTTTGACAAAAACCAATCTACCAGGCTAGATAAGGGAGGTGATGGTCAGTGAAGAGAGGGAAAGAACTAAGACACTCCCCTAAACAAAAACCCTAAATATCATCACCATGACAACTATCAAAAATGCAACCAACTACTGCACACCCAGGCAGCTTCCCACAGATCTCAGAGGTGTGATAATCAAAGCACAGCGCGTCCTTCGTGGACAGTCAGTAAGATTTGTATTATCTAAATCCTAAGATTTACACATCATCACTTCAAAGAGCAAGGTTGCAAACTGAGTCACACTCTTCCTCTGCATCATTTCTAGATTCAATATGCTGACACAATCCTTCACCGTTTCAAAATTTGAAAGACGCTGTGTGTTGCGACTTGCCGCGCTTCTCGGGCCCCAAATACGCCCTCCTTTAATGAGTACCTTGTGATAAATACACAAATCATTCTAACATTGCTCCAATCACTTCATCATGCCGTTCAACTTTTTACAAAGGGCACAGAAGGGAGGCTTAATGGAAGGTCGGGCTTGTGCTGAGTGGCACAGCACATGAGGGAATTGGTTACTGGGACCTCCAGCAGAGCCTGCCCCATCCATGGACAGACCTTGGCCCAGTCGTGGGGCCGGCACAAAAATGTAATCCTTCTGCTTTACCTTGACATTGAAATCGGAACCCTCACAGGCTTGTACGCTCTGAAGGCCTTCTGCTTGCGCTGGTATCAAGGTTACACTGAGGCCTTGCTGCCTGTAGACTGGAAAGTCACACACAGAACAGCCCTTCCTTTAGATCCCTCCCCACACTCTTCCTTGCCCATCTCCACCACCCAGCACCCTGATGAGGACATCTGCTTGCATGTAGCTCTTAGGCAGCCACCACTGTCCACACCACTGGTAGTTGACTGCCTGCCTGTTCCCCAGATGTTCTCTGGAGAGTCATCTACTTGTCAAACCGCTCCAAACCAAACCATCAAGCTTCCAATGGATGTGTACTTTCCCTAAGGAAGTGTGACTCGTCTTTGAGTTTGTTCTTCCATGGCTACCTGGCCTCACCCTAGGGGACTTGTGTTTCCTTTTATGTCATAATCACTCTTTCAGGCAGGTATTGGCTCTTCATGTGAATTTTCTGTTTAATGAACAGTCTGGATCCTGTCTCCTTATCAAAACCTTGCTACTGCAGATGCCAACTAGTAGTTTTCTTCTATACATGTAATGAGAAATCCTTCCATTGTTACTTAACCTGTTATATTTTATTTTCCACTTCTCTTATCAGTATACCACTTTCGTAATTCGTAAGTTCACTCTAGAGTTCAGAATGCCCAAGTATGTAGTGAGTAGTCATTCCAGCTTTGACCTGGAAGTTCCACCCCCATTGAGGCTTCGGTAACTGTCACGCCTACAAGGTGGAGCCGAGAAAGGAGCCCTGAAGACCCAAGATCCGGATGGGCCAGCTCTCTTGGTTCCTGGATCCTGGACGCTGGATGTAGACTGCAGACTGAGCAGAGTTCTCCAGAGAACACCGTTGGACTGCGCTTCACCTTTCCCAGACCCTGTTACCTATCCCTTCATTTGTAAGTTACCCCACAAAACAAACCTCCCTTTTAACTACGTGGAGTGGCCTTAATATTTAAACCAATACAAGTATGTCTTCTATGCTATCCTAATGTCATGATCTTTATAAAGAGCCGAGGCTCCCGCCCTGACAAAACCTTACTTAAACCTATTTGTCATCTCAACGCTCAGGACACATAAACAGACCTGGGAGTCAGAGGACCCCAGACTGTACACCATATTAACTAAGATAAACATGTTCCTTAATACCTATTAAGACTGAGCAATAGCAAGTAATCTTGCAGAAACCCCTGAGCTGGTCAGACATACAAGCACACATCTGTACTCCCATCACTCTGAAGGCTGAGGCAGGAAGATCTAAGCTCCAGGCCAGCCTGGCTGCATTCCAAGATGCTGATTAAATAAATAAGTAACTCTTGGGCCACTCAAGGACTTCCTCTCAGCTCTAACATACCAGGAAGGCAAGATTTCTTTTATTCTTGTTTTTTTTTTTAAAAAACAAAAAAACCACATTATTTTATGCTGATATACTTGTATGTATTTTGCTGTAATCGTATTTACTCCCATTACCCTTACATATTCCACTGTCCCTCTGTTGACCTCTTTTTCTGCCCTACTAACTCCTCTTCTATTTCACACATCTCATTTGAGTACAAGTGTTGCTCAGGCGGCCATAGATGCCATGCGTCTATTAACTGCCACAGCGGTGTTATGTCCGGAAGACAGCCATTTGCTATGCTCCTCCCCACCCTCTGGGTCTTAAGTCTTTCTACCCTCTCTTCTGTGATGTTTGCTGGATCTTGGAAGGAAGTGATGCAGACATTCCACTCAGGACTAGCACTCGACAGTCACATATTCAGCACTCTGACCATCTGTGCATCTCTGTTTTGACTATTATCCCGGGGCAAAAGGAAGTCTCCTTGATTCAAACTGAGAGCACCACTGACCTTATGGGTATAAACATAGAGCAGTTTTGGCTATGTGTCCCTTTAGCAAAACATCAGTAATGTATTCCTTCCTAGGGACTATGACCTCCCCAGCCACAGGCTTGACCAAGTTTCCAGCACCCAACATGTAAACCCTCCTCAAGTACAGACAGCCTCAAAGACCACCGCAAAGTGGATGGTGACCCCCTAAACAGTCCTGCCACTGTTGTACCAGGAGACACTTCTTGTGAAGGTGCTATCTCTAAATAATTAGACAACTATGTACCAGGCATAGTTTGGGGTTATTTTACAAATGCCTGGAATCACCAAATATTCCTATGAACCAATTAAATCAATTGCTTCTTCAAGAAAACAGGAAAAAATTTAAGTAGTATGTTAATGACAAAGCTCTCAGATTCGAATAGATCTTTCTGACATCAATGTCTCCGATCTCTCTGTCATGACCACATGATGCACATGACTCTTATCCTTCATCAAAATAAGGCAAAATAGAAACATACATTAGTCACTGTTTCAAAAAGTACCAATTACAAATTTAGGGGCTATGATATATTTTTCTTCTAAAAGAAAAAAGACAGAACACTTTGACCCACTTTTGTCAAAGCAGGTCAACTAGCCCCCTTCCCCCTTTATCTCAAACACCAAATTACCCTTTGCTTTGCTCTCCCCCCATATGAGAACATGGAATAGCCCTCATAGATCTTACTACAGATGTTCAGTTTCAAAGCTACCCTGAGTAGGACTAAAACCATGTTAACTCCATCCCTGTATCTCCATGCAAGGCTACAGATGATTTAAAACAAACACTGAGAATGTCAGTTAATGCAGACTGAATCAGAACTCCATACTGGCTTGCAGGTGGCATACCTAAGCAAACTTGAGACACAGGAGTGGCCAACAAATGTAAAATAAAATATATTTACCCAATTTCAATAGAAAAGCCCTTAATGCCCTCACTACTGGGTTTCTGGACAGACAGATCAATGGTTTTAAGGCAGTGAGTTTTAAGTCAGAGACTCTGCATAAGTTAGAGGAGCATTGTCTTTCTACAAGTTCTCTTATGTCTCTTCCTGCACATTCTAAAAAGTTTAATTATATTTGAATTTTAGTGTGCTGTGTGGGCATATGGGTGTGTGCAGATCAGAGGACAGACCTCAGGAGTTGGTCCTCTCCTTCCACCACGTAGGTTTTGGGGTTCAAATTCAGGTAGGTCTTGTTGGCATGCACCTTTACTCACAAAGCCATTTCTCCAGCCCTTTTTTTAAAAATTACACTTTAATTTCATTTTTATTTTAAATTGTATAACATTCAAATTTCTCATGCACAAAAAGAAAACTGCATTTTTTTCACTTCACTAGAACATTTATAAAGACTACAGTAGGATATTTTAAAGAAGTCAAAGCTAGTTGTTCAGATACAATCCCAAGATTTCTCTTCTTTAAGAAAAAAAAATGTATTTAATTACAACTACTCCAGCCAAAAACAATTTTCCCTAATAAATACTTTCACTATAAATAATAACTGGGTAATCAGGCTGGGAAAAGAACTGCATTATAATTCTCTTGTCAGAAAAACAAGAGAAGGACGTTACAAGATCTTGATACAGAGGTAGACTGCCTGCTCATGGCTAACAAGTTTTTTAATGTTTTAAAAACTATTTAAGGCAGCAGAAAACACTGAACCAGGTTCTGGTGTCACACAAAATGAGGAAACACACTCAACTTGGTTTCTCCAATACAGACACAACACACGGAAGAATAGTGTGAGAAATCTGAGGAATAAATTGGAATAACAGAACGGGAGCATCTGATTCAATTCTTCTCCCCTCCAATTACCCTGCTGGACTCACCACAGCTCAAAGCTCAGACGCAGCAGCAGATGAAAAAGGCCAAAAAGACATGGAGGGGCCGGACACCCAGGAAGAAGTTGTCCTTTTGTTTTCTTGAACAAAAGCCAAGTTACAGTAACAACTTCAAGAAGATTTTAACTGCAACACTTACAAAGTGTGTTGACATCTGCATTCTGAAGCTTAAATAACAAGGCAGTAGATACCCAAGAGGACCCCACTAAATGGAGAGACCTACCATAGGTGTGGATCAGAAGACCCAGTACAGAAAAGATAGCAACAATTCCCCAACCCATCTACATATTTAACAATCCCAGTCAAACCCTAGGAAAGCATAGACGCAGACCTCCATTGCTGTTAATTTAACGTGAAACACACCACAGTAAAAACTTCATAAATAATAAAGTTGTGTTGACTGTTTAAAAATTAATAGTCTTTATAGATATCAAGATTAGAGAGATTGCCCCATGATTTTCCATTTATTTCCATCCCTAAAATCAAAGCATTCTTACCAGAAGAGCCCTGGCTAGTATGTTCCCTTCTATTTGGCACTGTGCATGCTCTGTATTTCTAGAGGAAGGAGAACACTCTAAAAGCTAAAACGGATTGGTTATAAGATACATCTGGTCATTAGAAGCAAGCCATTACTCTTTTTGAAACGTGTATGTGTGTGTATATGGTGTGTATGATGTGTGTGGCATGTGTGCATGTGTGTGTGTGTGAGAGTGCAGGTACATGTATGTCAAGGTGCCTATGTACAGGTCAGAGGACAGCCTTGGGTTTCTGTGCTTGGTACTCACCTCGTTTGGGGCAGGGTCTCTTCATTGTTCACCACTGCACAGTCCGGGGTAGCTGGCCCACAACAGTCTGGGGATTCCCCTCGTTCTACCTTCCATCTCAAGGTAGGAACACCGGGATTACAACCCCCAGCTACACCCTGACTTCATGTAAGTTCTGGACATTTAAACTCAGGTCCTCACACTCGTACAGTGGTTGTTCTACCCACGGAGGCATCTCCCCTGCCTGCATATTTTATTTCTTAAGCTTTCAAAATAAGGCAAAAGGATTACAAGTTAAAGGCCAACCTCGGCTACATAGTTACGTTCTGATGCAAAAGGGGAAGACACACCTTCTGGACAGTTCCCCAACTAAATAAAATAGCTTCCCTTTTTGAAATGAGGCCTCAATATGTTCCCCAGACTAATCTCAAACACCCTGGGTCAAAATGATCCACCAGCTTCAACCTACCATATAGTTCTATAGTAATTAGAACTATAGGTGCATGCTCTAATTTTATACATGTATGCACACATTGTAAGTAAATGTATACATTGCCCTTTTATAGCCCATTCTCAATCATCTAGTTAAAAAATTAATATTCAAAAATGAATGCTAGAAACAAAAAAGTATACTTGAAGAAAGTAATTTTTAAAAACTATAAAATATATGCATTATGTTTATTGTCATGAATTCCACAGCATTTGGCACAGTATTTAGTAGATTGTTAAGTATCATTTCATAATATATAATCCAAGAATTGTTTATAACATATAATCCAAGAATTGTTTTTAACAGAAATACCTAACATACGAACCATACAGTAGCCAGACACTGGTGGCACATGCCTTTATTCCCAGCAGTCAGGAGGCAGAAGCAGGCGGATTTCTATGAGTTTGAGGCCAGCCTGGTCTACAAAATGAGTTCCAGGACAGCCAGGACCATTACACAAAGAATGTATGTCTCGAAAAACCAAAAAGGATCAAACAGTAACACTTGTCTCTATAATATAAACTAAGATTCAATAATTCAAGAATGCAAATGTGTACTATACAGTAATAACTTTTGTGACAGATCTGACTGATATACGGAAAAAACCAATTATACTAGCCCACCAAGCAGGGAAATTTTGTACAGCAACAGACAAGAACAAAAGTCAGGACACAGAGAATGGACTCTGTGCATAACGCCTAAGTGCCGAAGCTTGCTAAGTCAAGTCGACTGGACGGTGTGCTTGACTTCATACCTTCACTTCTGCATGCTACAGGAGACCTTCGGCAATTAAAGTGGAACTCTGAGATAGGCTAAAACTGGGAGGTTTTAGCCAGGTGTGGTAACACATGTCTTTAATCCCAGCACTTGGGGAGTCAGAGGCAGGGGATGTCTATGAGCTTGATGCTGACATGGCCTACATAGTGAGTTCCAGGGCAGTCAGAGCTATGTAATAGAGACACTGTGTCTCAAAAGCAAACAAATACAAAACAAAATATAGAGGTTTTATCATTTAAAAACCATAACTTTGATATCCAACTTTTAAAAAGTCAACATGATTTTCTAAGAAACATTCAATTTCATTTACTGCTAACAAGTTGAGAATAACATTTTCAACTAAAACTCCAAGTGACAAAAAAAAAAAAAAAAAAAAGAAGGGATGAAGGAAGGGGAATTTACTTACAAGGAAGACATGAGCAAAAATTGTTGAAAGCCAAGTAATAATGAGGCAGTAACAATGAGGCAATAACATCAGTGCTAAATTGCTAACTGGATGAAAGATTAATATATCTGCCCAGGAGTTGGTGATAAATTGCTAGTTGGATGAAAGATTAACATACCTACCCAGGAGTTGGTGATGTTTGTTTGTTTAGTCTTGTCATTTATTTTCTGGTTCAGTGTTTTCAAGCAGGATTTCATGTAGTACAGGGTAGCCTCAAACTTACATATAACCAAGGTAACCTTGAATTCCTAATTCTTCTGTCTCTGCCTCCCAAGTGCTAACTGTTCAACCTACAACCCAGGTCTTTCCTAATTCAGTGTCATAACACACACACACTCCATTATATACGAGAAATAAAGACCTACAGGCTTTGCAATCTCATCAAAGGACAGTTCCTCCACCCCACGCCAAAAAAATAAGGCACCAAAAATGTTTGGAGAAAATTGGAACGTAATGTTCCTATTAAGTATTTTGTTACTGCATGCCTCACCCTTTCAATGGATGTGCTGTTAGTAATAACACCTGAGTGTTTTTAGAGCATGACAGCAATCATAAAAGTTTTTTTTTTTTTTAAGTTGGCAAACAAACTAACATTGGCTCTAATCATCTAATGTAAACGGGCTTACAATCACGCTGTCTTTTCTCAATTATCATGGCACAAGATTCTATCTCCAGTCAATTTCCTTATAAGATATGGTGTTAATTAATCTAATCATAATGGGACACACATGAGGACAGTCTGGGAGCTAAAGCTCCAGACATTCTTGAACTCTATCCCAATTAAAACCAAAGAGTGATGGTTCAACCCCAGCAGACGTGGCAGGAGGCTCTAGAAGGGGCAGACCTCAGGGAGCTGGAGGCAAGGAAGATCTGCAGACAGCTCAACATTCCCAGAGCATGAAAAATTCCACAGCCCTGGGCAAAGAATGTCCTCTAAGGCACAGGTGACAGAAGATGCCTGGTGCACAGGAGGAGCCGAGAGGAAATACGGTCCAGGCTCAGATAACCCTACTGCCACACAGGCCTCAGCTGACTCAGAACACAAGCTCCGGCCGGCACTGAAATGATTTCAACATTTAGTGAAAACGGGAAAGTAGCAGGATAGATGCATTTCACAGAAGTCTGGGGTATTTTATTACATAAGGGATAAGTAACAGGAACTTCCCATGAAAGACAGGGGCTCCCTAAACCTGGATCTGTATAACCCTGGACAACATCTTTCCTTTGATTAACATGGAATTTAAACAGTCTTTTATTAAGCAATTAACGAATTCCTGTACTAATCTTACTTATCACCGAGTAACTTAATTTAGGGTTTTCACACTATTCTCATGAAAAAGGGTGGCTTCTTCAATTTGTGCAATTTCCTTGTAAAATGCTAGGAGAAATGTACTCTTACTCTAGAGCCTTTTGGAGATAGTGTAGCCCCATCAATAAACAGATTTTTGGTTGGTTGGTTGGTTGGCTGGCTGGATTTGGTTTTTCAAGACAGGGTTTCTCTTTGTAGCCCTGGCTGTCCTGGAACTCACTCTGTAGTCCAGGCTGGCCTCCAACTCAAGAGATCCCCTTGCTTCTGCCTCCCGAGTACTAGGATTAAAGGCATGCACCACCACTGCACAGCAATAAACTTTTTCCAAATCAATTTCTTTGGCTGAATCAGCCGATTCATGATTTGATGTTCTGGTTTTTTTTTTGTTGTTGTTGTTGTTGTTGTTGTTTTTTCATGAAAATCCATTTTGTCTAGAATTTCTAATTTAGCACCCCCAGATCTATCTTGTGTTTTTGTTTTGTTGTTTTGCTTTCATTTTGAAACATTTTACACAGCTCGGGCTGGCCGGGAGCTCACCATCGACTGCCTTGGACTGGAACCTGGGCTCCATGCCTTGCATGAATAGCTTTCTCACAACTTGACACCCACCTAACATGTCTATTTTGTTTTTCTCTGAATTCCTTTCTTCTCCTGCAGATGAATGGCTCCCGACCTATACCCTCCCTCTTCAGCTAGTCAGCTTTGTCAGTCAGCAAAATGGGCTGAACTCCTTTGTTCGTGTTCTCTCGCCTTTAACTTCCATAATGAAAATCACACATTTACTGGTTTACTCTTACTAATACTGGGAGTCTATTCTCATACCTACTTATTTTGAATTCTTTTTTGCAACTCTAAATGTTTAGAGAAATTTGGTCATTTATTTCCAAGCGGTTGATTTATTTTTATTTGAACTTTATTTTAAATAATGTCTTTGGACTGAAGAATTTGTATCTGTGGAAATAAACTAAGTTTTCCTTCTGGGCTGGCCTATAATTAGTTTTACAAGCTTCTTAAGTACACTACGTGCATTTTACTTCAGTCTGATGCCTCCCAGTCTCTTTTAATTTAGTAAATATCATGTTAATGCTCTCTACATGCTAGGCTCTATACTAGCTTGGGGGTGGGTGTCCCAGTGAGGAGAGGCCATCAGAGTAAGGTCTGTGTGGTTCCTGGCTTTAGTCCTGACAGTGTTTTGGCCTCTGTGTTCTAGCCATGGCTGCTTGCTGCTAACAGTCTGCCTGTACTGTTCTAAATCACCACTTAGAACGCCTGCCATTGACCTTCAAGTCAAGCCTCTGCATGTTAGAATAAATAAAACTAATGTTAGATAAAACTAATGAGATCTAACCATGGAATCTGTTAGCACAATCTTGGGGAAAGATCTGAACTTTATACCATGTCCTTCAGCAGCTGGCTGTATAATTTACCTCTCTTGAGTCCAGCTTTCTAGGGTAAAGTGTACTAGACTTTTAACGCACGCAAGCACATGGAAGAAGCTAAAACTAACACAGTAAACTACTGATTTTTCAAAAAAAAAATCTTAAAACTTAGTTTTTAATACATAAAAAAAAGTCCACAGCATTTTGTAGTATCTCGTGTATCGCTCCATTTGTAAAAATGATCACTAACTGAAATTGTTTAAACCAGAAATAGCTGGTTTGTTGCCCCACTCACATACTCTTAAAAAGTAAGAACAATGTTTCTTTTTATAGCCAAACAATGTGGTACTTAATACAACATCCACTAAATAGTCTCACTGGACATCGACTCTGCAATACATAACACCGAAAAAAATGTTATCATAGGCTGTATCCTCAAAAGATACCAACACATGAAATAACCGAAACATTCTCAACATCTCGACATACGTCCTTCACTTGTAAGGTAAAATTCCTTCCTTTAACTATAAAATATATGCTTGAATTTTAAGGAAAAAAAATTAACCTTCAGAAATATATTCCCAAATTTCTGTAGCATCAGAGCTGAAAAAGGACAATACAGTTTATACATTTCAGTATTGTGGTATCTGATAACATTCAATTAAACTATTTTTAAAATACCTAAATACAAAAGAAATACTTATCTATCACAAACCGTCTGATCTAATGATTTTTTCTGTCTAAACAGCAAGAACTCCGTATCTGGAGTCATTTGGGGCATTGTCATTTCACCCGTAAAACGGAATCAGGGGGACAAAAAGAATGAAACAAAAGGAGTGTTTGTGGTCTAAATTTCAGTAAGGTTAGGTACTTCGGCTGAATGAAAAATAATTCAAATCTAGGATTTAGTAAGCTGTTAGTGGAGCCTCCTAGTATCAGTCAGTATGGGGAAAAAAAAAAAAACAATGACAGGAAGATAACTAACTGCTAAGTAATTAATTTTACCCCTTGGTGCTTGTTACATTCTCAGTTCTAAAGAACTAAATCTCTAATGAACTTGTAACTGATTCATTTATAAATGTCACTAATGAATTTAAACCCCACTTGTGTTCATGTACCCACAACAAGAGGACGACAGCGGCCCCAGACCGTTAATAAATACACTCTAATGCTATGCGCAAGCAAGCTTTTGAAGGCATCTACATAAGTCAACCCTTGAAGTGGCTATATTATCAATCTCATCAGGCACGCCAATAACTTTGTAAGTCCGCAGATCGCCAAAGTCCTGACCTCAAGTTTAATTTCATTTAACTTCCCTAATTGGAATTTAGACATCAGTTCAATTCAGACACGGTTCACAGTGAGTTTTAAATAAAAAAAAATTCTGTCCCCAACAAAAGCTACTTTTAAAGAAAGACAAAGACAAATGAAGATGTATGGAAAGCAGGTGCCTTGCTTCAAGCATCCATTTGTCAGAGTTCTCCTGACTTTGAATAGAGGCTTGCAGGGACATGTTACTCAAAGGGATGAAAAGGAGAAGAAGAAAAAAAAGAATCGAGAATTAGTCAAATTAGAAAATGACAGCCAAAACTTGCATAATAGATATAATCTACTTAAAAGAAAATCTTAAGGACAACAGCAGAGCATGTCTGGTTCCAGAAGTGTCATGTCATGCTGTGTATGCTCGCTCGAGCACAATGCACAGACCCAGCAAAGTCAGTCACTGCCAACTGTGCTTCAGGGAAGAGCCTGTCTCTGAGCAAAAGGAAAGAAGGAATCCCTTACCACGGCCATTGCATTTCTATGTTCCTAGGTTACACTGGTCAAGAATGATGTAACACGACAAATTATAAGTCTTTCTTTTAAAAGGCACTATCACAAAAAGGTTTCCTTGTGGTGTGTTCCTACATACTATCCCACTTAAACCCTCCCATCTCCAGTATTCCCACTTCCATGTTCATATCCTTCAAACCTTTCCACTTCATTAAATTAATATTAAAAATTAAGATACAGATTGATGCATGTCTACAGTACAAGCACTGGGGAAGCCAAGGCAAGAAAATTGATGTGAGTTCAAGGCCAGCCTGGGCTACATGAGGAAACCCCTTCTCAAAACAACACAGCACAAGAATACTAAGTGGCAATGTACTGTGTATATCATCATGTTCCAATCCCACTTGTCACAGTGGGACTGACTACATGTGTTTGGCAAAACTGTGGCACTACAGGGACAGTTTGAGACCAGACAGGGACACAGAGTAAAACCCTGCCTCAAAGGCCAAGAGAACCTGAGTCAGAGGAATGGTTCAGCAGGTGGAAACGCTTGCCATGCAAAAGGCCTCCGTGCAACCTTGCACTTACACACACACCATATGCATAAACTTCAATAAAACTTCTTAAAACTGGCCGGGCGGTGGTGGCGCACGCCTTTAATCCCAGCACTTGGGAGGCAGAGCCAGGCGGATCTCTGTGAGTTCGAGGCCAGCCTGGGCTACCAAGTGAGTTCCAGGAAAGGCGCAAAGCTACACAGAGAAACCTTGTCTCGAAAAACCAAAAAAAAAAAAAAAAAAAAAACTTCTTAAAACTGGTAGAACCATATGTGAAAATTAGGTCTCAGAAAAAACAACATTGACTCTAACAACTGCTACCATCCTGGATTCAGCAAAATACAGAACAGTACATCTAAAGATTGACTCCAATTAGAGGATTAAAATCTCATCATCTGGGACCAGTGCTGTAGGTGTGGTTCAGCTTTCCCAACCAAAACACAAACGGACTCACCCATTTTATCCCAGTGTTCTCTGTCCTAAGATGACTGGTTTTTAAAAGGTACTCTGACTTCCAGAAATACTAGGGTTACGCAGTCCCTACCTGAAAGATCCTAAGGATGGAATCAACAATAGACAGCGAAGAGACAGTACTCCCAGGATTACATGCAGGTTTCAACTGTCACACTAAGACTAGAAATAAATCAAGAACGGAGGCAGCAGCCAGCACTGTTCAGAGGGGAAAAAAAGTTTTCACTAATATTCTCCAACTTAAACTCTATAGCCATATGTAATACTCAGAATCCTCTGTCGCGATATTTTCTTTTCTAAGATTCAGCAGTTCAGAGGTCTGAGATGTCCAAACACATTTGCTTTCATTCTAAAACTAAATACCCCTAACGCGTTCTTGGTTCTCCCGCTCCCAACCCACTTGGTTACATCCATACTGGCAGTAGATGGGACCATGTTTCACACCATGGTTTTGTGGCCTCTTTACTCTATGAGGCCTACTGAAGGGCACATTGTTTCCCTGGTAACGTGAACATACAACCATGAAATCATCATTGTTGTTTAAACAAAGACCTTTTATGACAGAGAGCAAGAGAGAGAGGAGGAGAGAGAGAGAGAGGAGAGAGGAGAGAGAGAGAGAGAGAGAGAGAGAGAGGAGAGAGGGAGAGAGGGAGAGAGGGAGAGAGGGAGAGAGGGAGAGAGAGGAGAGAGAGAGAGAGAGAGAGAGAGAGAGAGAGAGAGAGAGAGAGAGAGGAGTGTTTTACCCTCTTGTACTGTTTAGCTGTGGTTTAAAGAGTAGTTGACTTTCAGGTGGCATCTGAGGACAGTGAAGATGTGAAGTTATCATGACAATGTCAGCATTTCTACTTGTCAGATCATTTGCTGACACACAACTGAATGTGTCACTTTCTGAAACCTAATTCTGGGAAAGTTGAAAGTTCAATTGGAAGTTTAATATTTCGGTCTCAAGTCCTCCAGAAAATTGTTATTTAAAGGAATAAATACTGAAATCTTTGAAGTGAATACACTAGTCCTAATTTGAGCTTAGTGACATGAATTTTATTTGGCTATGTCACGTCATGGGAAAATACAGAAATTTAAGTTATACTTTACTTTGTTGTTCAATGTTCAAGTGGCTTACAATAATGCTTAAGCATCACAGTGCCTGTCCTTGCCCATACTGTATTAAAAGGATACCATGGTTATGATTTTAACAGTAAAATCAGCTAGCAGTTATCAAGGGCTTATACACCAAGCGCTGTACTAGAAGACTGATTTCTGTTTTTTTTTTTTTTATCCACCTTCAATCTGGGTACTAAGGAGTTTGTTTTACAACTTGAAAAATTAAGCAGCGATCTTGTCACTCACAGGCTTATAAGGTGGATGCACCGTCTGAAGTCATTCCCAGTCACCTAGCCTGGTTTGTTATTTATTACCTCAGTTGTATCGCACATGCTCTTGTTGACACATTTATAGAAAGGACTTCCGCGCTGAAGTAAAACTGAATGGTTGATCTCAGTGTTGGAGAAGAAACATGGGGCTGGGAACTAGCTAGGTGAGTGCTTATTCCTGAGCTACACTTCAATTCAAGTCCATCTTCACGTTTTATTCCAGACTGAATTGCTAAAAATGTAACACAGATATGAACTAAGACTCAAAAGTCTTAGAGACACAGACAGATTATGACCTGCCTACCATACTGTATAAATCACAAGTACCGAGGACACTGCCCACCAGCTAACTCAGTTTTGAGTATGGATTTCAAATGAATTTTTGTAGAAGATTGGTGCTGAATATCCTATATACATTATTACTTTGGTTCTCCTGTAAAACAGGAATTCACAATTGAAAGCCATTCAAATGTTCTTGGCTGGCCTCGTTTCTTACATAATTCCACAAGTCTCAGAAATAAAATGGTTTTGTTGTCTCATTTGTGGTACTAGATGTTGATTTAAAAAAAAAAATAGTCTGAGTCTCAAAGTACCTTCACCTACTTGTGGCCACTTGGTTTAGCTATGGCACCAGATAGCATTATCTCATCACGTGAGGGACTCCCGCCATCCACAGGGATGTTTCTCCTTATTACTTCTCAGCTTAGTGTAGACTTGGTATTCCCTTCCGAGCATTACCAAGCAGTAAAAAGTGATGAGCCAACTGATCCGTTCCAGCATCCCTCGCCCTCCTAAAACACAGGAGAGACAAGTATAACAACGTAAACACAAGACTTCCAATTTCAACTCCAGCCTTTGCTCTCCAGAACCCAAAACATTTCTTGGGCCACTGGAGTATCTTAGGAAATGATGAGAAAATTTAATGGAAAGCCTGAAAATTTTTCAGTGATTTTTATTTAATACGATCACATGATTAAGTTGTTCTATAGGGAAAAGGAAGAAAGAGAATGGAAAATAAGGTGGTAGGGTCCTACGTCATGCCCGTTGTACACACACATACACGAAATTAGTTTTAATCTCATTTTGTAAGCAAGAGAACAATGGCTATGAGGATTTAAGTAACTTGCCCAAGGCAAGAAAAAAATGCTGTTTTGTTTCAGATCTGTGTCTGTTTGACGAAGTTAGAACAGGTAGCAAGAACTTTGTTCATTTAAATTCCTTCACCCCCTCCACCCCTCCTACCCCCATCCCCGTCACCAGGTACAAGGAACTGAATGCAGGCCTTGACGCACGTCAGACAACCAGTATCATCAAAGGACTTAGAGCCTCCACCCAGGCCTAAAAGGCTGCATCTTACAAAGCTTTGGAAAACTCCCTACGGAAAGTCTCCCCTGTGCATACAAGAAGATAACCTTTCACTTGGATAAAATGGATAAACCAGTAGGTACCAGCTATGAGTTACAATAGAGAAGATTCATTTATTTGTCTCCGGGTCTCCTCACTAAAGTAAGTAGGATCAAATATAACAGTAGCTCTCACAGACTACCAAATGGTAGAATATAGTTAACAAAGCCCACATAAGACTTCACATCTAAGAAGGTATTAATAAATACTGGCCAATCATAGTCTGGCACAAAGTGCTCAAACACTGAATAAGTAAGCTGTCTAAGAATTTGCCAGTTTCCTGTATCTCAATGCTTGTATATTGATGAGGAAGAAAACACTGAGACATCAAGACAACTAACTATTCTGCCAATTTTTCTTTTCCTCCACAATGCCACCTCCATTTTAGTCTGAAGACGAAAACAAAGCAAATCAATTAATCAAACAAAAAACACCAAACACCAAAAATAGTTGAAACCAGAAAAAAAGGAAGAAGAAAGAAAAAAAAAGAGAAAAACCAGGCAAGCATGTATATTTTAAAAAATATATATTTAATAGTTTTTTTCCTCTTCCATTTGAAAGCAAACTACCCCAACTCTAGAAAAATCAGTAAGCTCCCATAACTTCGAGGCTTTCCACCAAGTTCCTTCATTATCTGTCCTTCATGCAATGAAGAAGGCAGAGGCAAAATCAATTCTCCATGGGTTGACTGTAGTTGATGTAAGTGACTCTGAACCAATATTTATCTTCTGGCCTCTTTTATTATTAATTGGCTTGATTAACCTAACTTTGTTGACTTAGCTAATAAGCTGGTTTGGAGAAGGGCTAATGCTAAAATCACTTCTACTCTGAGCAGATCTTGAAGCTGAACTTGAGTTGATCTTGTAGAAAAAAAGGTGGTGTCAGAAATGTGTACATAATAAATTCTTAAATAAATAGAACAGAAGAGTGTCACGGTGAAGGGCATCTTCACTGAAGTACGACAGGTCCACCATGAATACATGGCTCAATCCTTTACTTACTCTCACACGAGAGAACTGTCGAAGCATGTCAAGGTATTGCCAAGGGACATAGTCCTTAAAACATCCAAGGACGGGGAGGATGACACTTTTTCAAGCAAATTTTACACACGCATCACAAATACCACAACTGGTTAAAGGGCTATGGATGTGTGACCTAACACCTTCCTGTGGGACCGAAACATCCCATCCTGCAGGAAGCTTCTTAACAGGAAGGCAAACAACTCAAAATACTTTTAGGAAGTCCCTGAAATTGACCAGGTTCACTAGGGCCCCTGTCTGCCAGAGTAAGCACTAAAAGCTGAAAGTCCCTTCGCAGAGGAGTGGAGCTGGGCCGCAAAGCGACTCAGACAATCTAAGCTGCTAAGAGAGCTCCTGAGTCGAGACCAGCTACCTGGAAGAGGTTTAGACCACTGAGTCACTTGGAAAGGACAGTTTCCGGCCTGTTGAGCTGCCTGCAGGCTGTGCTGTGTCTTCCCGATTCCCCAGCTTTTGTGAGCTGTCATCTGTGCTGGGAGCTTTGGTAATACAGCTGTCTTTGAGTCAGTTCTGCTTCTGCAAGTAACCCCTCACCCGTATTCCTCTTAGTAACCACAATAAAACCCATTTGCTCACCAAGTTGAACTTTGGTGGTATCCGTACTTCGGTCTGTCCCTACCCAGGGTGAGTAGATGTATGTGTTGCATCTTCCAAGGAAAAGTTTTGTCATACAACAGGATCAACCCTCCCCAAACCATTTTTTTTTAACATACCTTAAAGTACGTATCTAGGACAGGCGATGATGGTGTATGTACACATCTTTAATTTCAATACTTGAGAGGCAGGCAGATCTCTTTGAGTTTGAGGCCAGCTTGGTCTCTACCTGGTCTACAGAGTGAGTTCCAGGATAACTAGGGCTACACAGAGAAACCCTGTCTCAAAAAACAAAGACAAAACAAAACCAACAACCAAGTACATATTCTGATTCCTTTACCTGATAAGTAAAAGCAAGCAGAAAAGTGGGGGTAGGACCAAAATAAGCAGCTATTTTAAAAATAACAAATTATTTTACTACATCCTCCTTTATAAAAGGTACAATTTGTTAGATCATCAAAGTCCTAATTATAGACAATTACTTAAAGCCTTTTGTGGAAAAAATCAATGCAAGTAAGTGCTAGTGTGGAGAAAAAAAAAACTGAATAGGTCTTGTACTTAGGAAGTTTGTTGTTTTGTGTAAAAGCATGCAACCCTGGAGGCAATCGGGAAGAAGACACGTACTGGTTCAAGGATCTGGGAAAGCTCTAAGAATGTGGAATGTGGAACTCGGCATCCACAGACAATCCTATGATGCCTCTGGACAGAGAGCTGGCCCAGTAGAATTCCACACGAAGAGGGACCAGGCATGGGCAGAGAGGAATGAAACTCTAGATTTCTAGAGCAACCACAGTTGACTTCCCAGGTGTGAAAGGAATGTGGTCAGAAAGAGCCTGTGGGAGGTGAGGCCAGAAAGTAAAGTTAGGAACAGGAATCCAGGCATCCCTGGTGCCTTGACAGGCACTGGAGTTGATGGAGGAGGGGAGAGGAGCTCCATATGAACTGAACCCAGGTTTGCCAATATCCCTGCAAGTGTAATAAATATTATAAGAAAAAAGGAACCAAAGGCATCGACTAAGAACTGTGGTGGTATTTTGTTTGTGTTCTAACAAGTAAAGCTTGCCTGGAGAGCAGAGTGTGGAGCTAGCCACTAGTTAACCATAGAGGCCATGCTTTAGGTAAGGGAGAAGGCAAAAGAATTCCAGACTGTAGAGAGCCCACTGGCGGAATCACCTTATGAACAGCTCTTAGATCTGTTACCATTCTCCATTTTCCAGATTTCTTTTTAATAACAAACACAGGAGAATTCCAAGGGCTGGTTGCGTCTTCAGTATGCCAAGCATTTAGCTGCTCCTGTACCAGCTGTTCTAAGGCCTGCAGTTTCTCTGATGTTAAAAGGCCATTTCACGCTACAAAGTACAGCAGGAAACAGAAGTTCGCAAGTTTATTATATTCTAAAATATATACTATATAATGTATAATATTTAACATGTCACCCTTGTGATATAGTAAAAATATAATTTATTTGTGGTGAAATCAAGTGCTCATCTGAGCTGGACCAGCATGTGTGACCAACGGGCAAGACAACCTCAGAGCTGCTATGTGTAGGTTAAATAGGAGACTCTGCTATATACACTGCAGGTCTGACTGAAACAGCAAAGGTAGAAGAAGGGAGGCATGGAGCTGCACTTTGGCTGTTTCTGATTAGTAGTAGGTGTAGGACATGTTAGAGGAGGCCACAGAAATCCAAGTAGAAAGAAAAAGTGGTTACTGAAAGTCAAGGAACCAGCGCCTGGTGAAATGCACTCTGGTGAAATGCACTCCGGTGAAGCATAAAGGAAGCCTCCAGGCCTCTGTCGGGAAGACCCCAGCCCCAGGCCTCTGTCGGGAAGACCCCAGCCCCAGGCCTCTGTCGGGAAGACCCCAGCCCCGGGCCTCTGTCGGGAAGACCCCAGCCCCAGGCCTCTGTCGGGAAGACCCCAGCCCCGGGCCTCTGTCGGGAAGACCCCAGCCCTGGGCAAGCGGATGCTGATGGGAACATCAGGGCTTCAGCAGGCTATACCAATGATAGAAAAAACTAATCATCCACCTCCAAAATCTACAAACAGAACCCCCAACGAAAAGTATGATGTGCACACATGTAAAACTGGTTCTCAACATCTGGGGGGGAGTCCAACGACCCTTTCACGGGAGTCACATATCCAATATACTGTATATCAGATTATTTATATTACAATTCATAACAGATGCAAAAATAACAACAAAACAATTTTATGCAGGGGG
Organism: Peromyscus eremicus; assembly: GCF_949786415.1. Taxonomy (NCBI): domain Eukaryota; kingdom Metazoa; phylum Chordata; class Mammalia; order Rodentia; family Cricetidae; genus Peromyscus; species Peromyscus eremicus. The sequence goes on from NC_081419.1 coordinate 43,572,729, forward strand.
GCCGGTCACCACAGCATGAGAAACTGTATAAAAGGGTCGCAACCTTAGGAAGGTTGAGGACCACTGATGTAAAACAAATGAACTCCTATGTGAAATTCCTTAATCTGACACAAAAATAATGATATTCGTGTGTGTGTGTGTGTGTGTGTGTGTGTGTGTGTGTGAAGTACACAGCATAACTGAGATTTAAAAAAAAAAATCCTTCTCTTCCACAAGCAAGAAAAATACTAAGTAAAACAGAGTATCTCAGTCCACTGTAATCTTCAGAGAATGTATGCAACGGGGCTAATTGTACACAGCCTCACCAGCCCTCACCCAGTTTCCTCACATTAAAGTACTCAAGGATCTCCATCACCCAGAGCATTAGTGTGCCGAGACCCAGTAAGTTCTCTTCCTTTTTGAGTCTGGCAACTTCGAGTACAGTCCTCATCTCCACCCTAAGACCCCTTGTGCCTTGGGACAGAACTAACAGCTGGCTGACTGAATTCCTAGCACAATCTCTACACACCTCAGCTGCAGGATCTACACCCCTTTAAAAGAAGCGCCAGAGCAGGGCATGGCGGCTAATACCTGTAATTCCAGCATTCAAAAGCATGAGGCATGAGGATCCCAAGTCTGAGGTCAGCCTGAGCTACTGTTTCCAAAGATGAGGAGCAGGAGGAGGAAGAAAAAAAGGAAGAGAAAAAGGACAAAGAGGAAGAGGTGAAAGAGAAGGAAGAAAGGTCAGCTCAAGAGTTCCCTCTCCCAGAATGCCTCAGGCCTTCCACGGCATCCCTTTGGCTATTTCCCCTAACCAATTATAAACTTCCAGCCACAAGGAAATCTTACCTTTTTATACCTACTATTTAGCCCCAATTTCTGGCATCAAACAATTTAACAATATGTTGAGTAAATGAACATTTTTCCAGTTTCCTAGTAACTGATCAGGTTTTGGGTACTTATTATTGTGTATATTTAATGCTACTATTTACGAATTGAATGAAGACATTACTCCTAATTCCACTCACATATTCTAGTTACAAAGATAGATTTGTAAAACTGTAGAAATATTATAGAAATAGTTGTGTCATCAAGTGTAATGTTGGAATCTAATAATTTAATCCCATATAATATTGAAGTGGGATTCAGTCCACATCCTGCTCTCCACGCCTAAGTACCATCACTTTAGTACCGACACTGATATTACTCCACTGGTCACTTACCAATACTCTGATAACATGAATAGCTGCCTAAGACACAGGTAATTCCTACGACTGCCACTACCACAGACGATAACAATTTTATAAGGTTCTCGATCTAGCAACTAACCAGTGATTTGCAGCCTTTCTGACGCCCAGAATCCCGTGGGAGGTCTAGAAGATTTCCAGGATGTCCCCTCAGCTTTCTGACTGTGTACACTTTGGAGTGGATCAGAGTAACTGCAATTTTATTAAACTCCCACCCAGCAGACACCAGCCCTGGTGGAAACCCATTCACAACACCATGAGGGTAAAGCTGTTTGCAGACATCTGTTTAGCTAAAAGCAGCCCTCGGGGCACTGTTTCTAAAAGGGGACAAGGACAAAAAGAAACCCACGAGGAGTGAAATAGTTTCATGACCGAAGTGAGACTTCAGAGGAAGAAAACGGACCAGCAGAATACCTCTGAGTACTTCTGAGTAAGCAAAGTCAAGACAACAGTTATAATATGGAAGTTGAATTCAGCCCAAAAAATCTTATTTCCAAATTTAAATCCATGTTGGGGGAAAAAAAAAAAAAAAAAAACATGGCTGAAAAGAGCCAAGGGACCTTTACAAAGGGATGTTAATCATTTCAACATAGCCTACCGGACATTACAACATACTCTAAGAGGCGCCAGAGAGATGGCCCTCGTAGATAAAGGTGCTTGGCCTGTAGGCCTGATGACCTGTGCTCAGTCTCTGGGCCCCACATAAAGGTGGAAGGTGAGAATCAAGTCCAGGAAGCTGTTCTCTGACCTCCACTGTGTACCCTGGCATGCATGCTCCTACACTAATTAAATTTTACATAAAGACAAAACATACTGTATGACACCTCAAGTAACCTATCTTTGGCATAAGGGGGAGAAAACTAAATAAGGCCCAGCAACAAACATATAAACAAAAATAATCTCAATGTAAGATAAGGCATCATTTCAAATCAATCCTAAAAAAGTCAATTATTCAAGAAATAAATAACAGAAAAGAATAACCATTAGCTGGGCACACCTTTGATGCCAGCACTTAGAAGGCAGAGGCAGGCTGATCTCTGGGAGTTCGAGGCCAGTCTGGTCTACAGAGTGAGTTCCAGCATAGTCAAGGCTACATACAGAAACCCTGTCTAGGAAAAATGAAAAAAAAAGAAAAAAGAAAGAAAAGAAAAATAACCTTCATTTTATTTCTAGCAGATATTTAACAATACTTTAAGATAAGGGAATATTTTGCTTTATATAAGTATTTTTAAGTAAGACAAAGGAAAACAAACAGAAATCTCTCTAAAATAATAATAAAACTAAAATGCTTCAATAAACAAAGCTGCATGATTTCCACTAAGGCTGGAAAATATTGAGAACAGGACATACAGAATCAATGGGTTTGACATAGTGAAAGTTTTCAGAACAATCAGCTGGCTGGGCATGGTGGCTCATGTCTTAGGAAGATCTCTATTAGTTTCAGGCCAGCCTGATCTACATAGCCAGTTCCAAGTCATCCAGAGCTACATAGTTAGACCCTGTTGAGCAGGGGGAAATCAAATAAAAGATGAATGTGCAAACATAGAAGAGATCTCCGTCTACCGTGTGAACGTGTGTGAGGAAAATAAAATGACTATTAAATATTTTTCTTTTTTTTTTTTTTTTTTCCTGGAGCTGAGGGCCGAACCCAGAGCTGTAGTGGTATTGTGTTCCCCAAAATATTATACACCCTAATAAACTTACCTGGAGTCAGAGAAAGAACAGCCACTAGATACAAAGGCTAGAAAATGGTGGCACTCATACCTTTAATCCTAGCACTCCAGAGGGAGAAATCCCTCTGGATCTCTGTGAGTTCAAGGCCACATTGGAAACAGCCAGGCATGGTGACACATGCCTTTAATCCCAGAAAGTGAGCCTTTAATCTCAGGGAGTGGTGGTAGAAAGCAGAAAGGCATATAAGGCGTGAGGACCAGAAACTAGAAGCATTTGGCCTTGTTAAGCTTTTAGCTGGTTAAGCTTCAGGCTTTTGCGCAGCAGTTCAGCTGAGAGCCATTGGGATGAGGACACAGAAGCTTCCAGTCTGAGGAAACAAGACCAGCTGAGAAGTTGGCCAGGTGAGGTTAGCTGTGGCTTGTTCTGTCTCTCTGACCATCCAGCATTTCACCCCAGTAACTGGCCTTAGGTTTGATTTTATTAATAAGAACTTTTAGGATTCCTGCTACACAGAGCCTTTGAGCTAAAGCCTCAACCCCTAAACATTTTAAGAGCTCATGAACCACTGAAGAAACACAAAACAAAAATATAACTGCCCCTTAATTAGAAGCTGCCATCGCTTCACAGATGCAACTAAAAAACAGAAACTTCTAAGGAAAGCCTGGTGACAGCAGAAAATGCATCCATGTCCAGCATAAGGGAAATATAAGGCAGAAGACAAAATAGTTCCTCAGCAAGCTGATGCGGACTCATACTTATAAACCTGAGGCATTTTTCCACCAACTTTCATTTAGATTGTACCCTTGATTTAAAAAGCTAGACGATTTTTTAAAAGTTATCTCAAAAAAAAAAAATCAATGAGGAACAGCTAGCTGGCCTAATTTTTTTTTTAACTTCAGGAATATCCACATCTTTCTACTTGAGAGAAAGCAAAATGCTATTTTCAGAAACACAAAAACGCTGACGAGAAACTTAGGGGGTTCCGGAAAATCTTTAAAATAACCTCATTCTCTGAAGTCACCAAATACTAATGTGTGATGTATTCTCAAGCTGATTAAATTTTGGTGAGTTTATCAGAAACAAACGAACACTGGACAATAACTGAACACACTCTGGTCCGCGGCCCAGACTTGCTGCTGCTCAGACCCACTTTCTCCAGTTCAAGGGACACTAGTATCCTGGCTGGGGTGCTTTAAGTGCTCTATGATTAGAATAAAAACATGTCTTCCTTCAGAAACGGCGCTGACAACTTTTAATTAAACAGACTCGTGGAAACGAACTTTGGCCGAATGAGGATGGCACCTTGGGGCGCAATGACAGGAAACAGCTCCTCAATGTCACCCGACTCTCCGTCCCCCCCAGAGAATCTGTCAGGATTACATACATACATTATATGTAACTTCTAATAACAGATGTGAAAATCGACTTGTTGAAGACCCCAGTGAGTAGGATCCAGTCTGTGCACATGGGATGGATATAAAAGCATCCAAGAAAACGTTCTTATGTAAGAGAAGACTGTCATAGGCTCAGAGACAAAGTCTTCTGAAAAGGAAGCATCACTAATGATAAAATCCATTTGTGTGGCTGCTTATTTTCTTTCCTACAGGAAAAGGCAATGAAGCTTTTTAATATAGACAAGGTGTACTTATATTATCTCTACATCTTACCAGGTAGAGCCTTTTCTAATGATTGCTACAGGCTAGAGAAATGTGCTTACAGAGAATCACATTCCACGAATTAATGAGTTACAAAAGAGCCTGATTTATACTTGGGAACCCATGATCCCAAGCCAAGTATCAACTACTGACTTACTAAAGCAGAAACTGAGAGCCGCGGCTAGGGAGAGCTCAGTCCCCATCCCCATCCGAGAAGGTTTGCCTTGTGAACTGTGGAAACGTATTTCCACCCTCAGAAACCACGTGACAAGTCAGGCCTGGTGGCGAGGAGCCTTGTGATGCTGGTGCTCGAGAGGCAAAGACAGGGTAATGCCTGGGGTTCTACGGCCAGCCAGCCTAGCACATTTGGGGACTGCCTGGCCAGTGAGAGAGACCCTGTCTCAAAACAAAATGGGGAGGGGGGAGTGTGGATGTATCATGCATACATCCTATGATGTGGTAGCTATTCAAAAACTTCCACCACTCAGCTAGAGACATTTGTTCCATGAACTTGTGCTCAAGGAGTTACTACTGTCCTTAGTTCTTCTCTTTATATAGAGCTCCTTCAACTACTTCCGGTGTGTCTTGTCACTCCAGGAAGATCAGTCCCAAGCTTAAGGCAATGAGGATGACTTGCCAAAGTCGTCCTCGGATGAAGAATAGCTGTCACTGTTGCCCGTCAAACTGGCAGCGTGACCCATGCCTACTGCGCCAGCCGGCCTGGCAGGGGAGGAACAAGCCGAAGTTAACCGCCTCTTGCTACCATAGCAATGAACCTCAGTCCTCCTGGGTTACAAAATATTCCCTTCAGGAATTTTCCCTCTGGCACCTCAGAGGCCCTGGCAATGCGTGCTCCGCGGTGAGGACAGCTTTCTCCACACTTGCCTTTACAGACCCAGGCTGAGAACGGCAGTTTTGACACTGGCTTAGAGTCAAGAGAAATCCGTACTAACTTCCTCGAGTCTGTTGAAAAACCAAGCTTAGGAGAATTCTGACCAGGGAGGAAGAGAAGAATACACATATTCACACGGTCTACATTCCTGTACACTTCCTCAAAAGGCCCAGATACCTTCCAGACCAGACATGATACCATCCAATACTGAAAAATAAAAACACTATTTGATGTTCATAGTAACTGGCATTTCAAAGATTTGGATTTTCATTATATATATATATGTATATATATATATGTATAAAAGTATTGTTTACATGCTCTCAGAGGTTTTTAAAGATGCATGTACACATATGTGTGTGTGCACCCATGTGTATGTGTGAGTGTAGGTGTGTGTGAGCACAAGTGTGTGTTCACGAACAAGAGGTTCTTTCAGGAGTGGGTTCTCTCCTGCCACCTTGTGGGATCCAGGGATGAACCTCAGGGTGTCAGGCCTGAGCATCAGCAACTCTACCCACCTCTCCCCGCAGCCATCTGCCAGCCAACAGTGTACATTATTAAGAAGACAGAATCAGCTTTTCCTCTCAGCCAAAATGATTTTGTTCTATGAATATAATTTCCACGTATTATAGTAATATTATCAGTGCAGTTCCTGCTAATACCCAACCCAGTATCTGAAAAGGTTCATTTTCAGTAAACACATGTTAATTTAAAAAAAAAATCAGTGAATAGTAGATTAGAAAGATTTCTTATCCTTAAAATGAACTACCTGCTAAACAGGCTGAACCCACACCTTTCCTAACTAACTCTCTCCCTCCCAAATCCATTCCTAGACACAGAACCAGCTTTTCCACTCTTTAAAGGAGCCTGGGCGGTCCTAAGCCTTTCAGGCTCCTGTATACCAGAGTTAAGCATGCCTCCTCAGGTGTTCACACTTCTACCCCAGAGTTAAGAATGCCTCCTCAAGTGTTCACACTTCTACCCTAGAGTTAAGCATGCCTCCTCAGGTGTTCACACTTCCACCCCAGAGTTAAGCATGCCTACTCAGGTGTTCACACCTCTACCCCAGAGTTAAGAATGTCTCCTCAGGTGTTCACACTTCTACCCCAGAGTTAAGCACACCTCCTCAGGTGTTCACACTTCCACCCCAGAGTTAAGCATGCCTCCTCAGGTGTTCAAACTTCTACCCCAGAGTTAAGCATGCCTTCTCAGGTATTCACACTTCTACCCTAGAGTTAGGCACACCTCCTCAGGTGTTCACACTTCCACCCCAGAGTTAGGCACACTTCCTCAGGTGTTCACACTTCTACTCCAGAGTTAGGCACACCTCAGGTGTTCACACTTCTAGCCCAGAGTTAGGCATGTCTCCTCAGGTGTTCACACTCCTACCCCAGAGTTAAGTATGCCTCCTCAGGTGTTTATACTTCTACTCCAGAGTAAGGCACACTCCTCAGGTGTTCACACTTCTGCAGGACTGCTAAGACACCTGGGCTGCACTCCTGCAATGTACACATCTATCTGAGCAGGGCTGGTGGTACCAATCTGAACTCCCTGTACTCAGAGGACAAGCTGAGGCCCACTTGAACTACACCGTGGGAACCTCTTTTGAAGAACATGGAACCAACCAAGCCACCACAGAAGAAACGACATGCAGGTAGACCTTAGTTCAACTCCCTCCAATAGCTAACGGCTTCTATTTCCCCAAAGAACATCCCTCCCCTGGCATCTCACCCCCATGATGCTCAGAGATTCCTCTGAAGGCTGCAATGATTTTCAGTTCCTACTGTGGAATTAGGCCTGAGGGCGGGTCCTCCAGAGCATCAGGCTTGGAAAATGGCCTTCTCCCAACCTAAGGCTGACATCTCTTTCAGTTAATGATTTCACTGGGAACAGTTCAGTGGCTCAAGAGGTGAAAGGTTAAAAATAACACCAAACCACAGAGGGATACTCACAGGACTTGCTAAGCAGACATTTCAAAAAGAATTTTTAAATGAATTTTAAGTAACTTACAATACAAACTTAGAGAAAACATGAATATAATACATGCAGTCAAAAACCCTAAACGCTCACGAAGCAATCCAGAAGCATTCATTCTACCTACAAAGTTGTGTGAACTACTTTGGAAAGAATGTGGACTTGAAGGTATAAACCAGTGTTGTAATAAATGAATCTGTAAAATGTTGCCCACTGTGGCTCCCATCAGGATCCTGCTTAACAAACTGGCTCTATCCCCAGGATACAGTAAGAAAATAAAACTGCTTATAGGGTATTTTTATAGAGTATTTGACTACTGGAGATTTCTTGCATGAAATATGTAAATTTGCTAAGATTATAATGCACCAGGGAAATGTTAAAATGCCAATTATTTGCATTATTACCTCCCTAAAGCAAAAAGAATTATTTTTCTTTTTAAAGTCACTAGTTCTTTAAATATTCTGGATTACACATGTTAACTTTACAATAAAAAATGATTCAATTAAATTAAAACAAAGTGTTTTGTCCCATTTAAGGTTAGTTCTGCTACACTCTGGCCTTGCCACCCTAATGGTTCCCCAAGACAGAGTGCACAGCAGTTCCAAGATGCAGATAGTTCCATGTAACATCCAGGCTTGGTTTCCAGACCTGCCACTGCCTGGTCAGGTGACTCTGCATGGTAACCCTTCAAGATGTAGAATCCTTTTCAGGAAAAGTACTAGAGGTTAGCTGGATGTTACCACTAAGCACAGGAGAACATGTCAGGCTGCTAACATGACACCTGGTAAGTTGGCATCACTCCTGTGACCAGTCTCGGGCAAGTCAACACTATTGTCTTTTTTTGTTGGTGGTGGTTTTTTGTTTTGGGGGGTGGGGTTGAGTCAGGGTCTCACTATGTAGTCCTGGTTGTCCTGAAACTCGATATACAGAACTCACGGAGATCCACCCGCCTCTGCCTTCCGAGTGTTGGGATTAAAGATGTGTTGTCACCTGCCTGGAACATCAGAACCCACAGACTAGATGACCCAGAGACTAGCACAGAAGCAAACATGACTGGAGGAAAGAAATGTTAATGCAATGATGCCTAATGATATTCCACTATATTCACAGGTTGGTGCCTAGTCCACTTGTCATGGGAAACAGATGCAGACCCACAGCCAAATATTGGGCGGAGCTCGGGGAATCCTTCAGGAGAGGGGGAAAAAACATTGTAGGAGCCAGAGGGGTCAAGGACATTACAAGAAAACCCACAGAATCAACTAATCTGGGCTCACAGGGGCTCACAGAGACTGAACTGACAACCCCGGAGCCTGCATGGGACTGACCTAGGCCCTCTGCATGTATGACACACTTGTGTAGCTTGGTCTTCTTGTGGGACTCCTAACAGTGGGAGTCGGGACTGTCTCTAAGTCTTTTGCAGGCTTTTGAGACCCTACTCCTCATACTTGGTCGCCTTGACCAACCTTAATAGAAGGGGAGGTACTCAGTCTTACGGCAACTTGATATGCCATGTTTTGTTGATATCCAAGGGAGACCTGAACTTTCCTGAACAGAAACAGAGGAGGAATGGATTGAGGGGTGAGAATAGAGGGGGGATGGGGGGGGGGGGGCCTTGGAAGAGAGGAGGGAGGAGAAACTGTGGCAGGGATGTAAAATAAAGAACTTTTTAAAACAAAAAAATAAAAAATAAAAAAATAAATGGTGTGGGTGCCACCATGCCCAGTATCACCTAAGTTACTGCAACCCTGCGCCTTTCAAAAGTGGAAGTCTGGCTTTACAAATACTCACTTGGGGTCATCATTTACTTGAAAAGGATTTTACAAGTATTCGTATGACCTCAGACGCTGTCAAAAGTCTGTGCCACTTGGCACATTACCTCGTGAAGCACACTGACTAAAGTTAACTCACCAGAACCACGCCGTTTCTTTAATACCTCTCGAGTGCCCAGTCTATGCCTGGGTATGACCAGAATGCACCAATAACATCTACTGTGAAAAAAGCCAATATGGTGTCAAGAACTTTTGAATGAGACTTTCTTCTTAGACCCCTGCCCCGCCCCCAAAAGGGGGGAAAAGGCATGTAGACATTTGTCTCAAACAAATTAAAAATGTCTAGGACCACAGTTCAGCGGTAGGCTCTTCTTGCCCAGCATGCACAAGGCCCTAGGCTCAATTCCCGATATATATTCTTATTAAAACAAACAACAAAAAAAGAATAAAAAAATCCAAGTTAATATATAAATCCACTGACCTAGTTACCTTCCACTGTCAACTTGATACAACCCAGTATCACCTGGGAAGGGAGAACTTCCCAGGATTTGCCTAGATCACACTGGTCTGTAGACATGTCCCGGGGGGACAGTCTCAATTGATATGGGAAGGTCGAGCCCACTGTGACAGCACCATCTGTAGGATGTGGTCCCAAGCCGCATAACAGAGCTAGCGGAGTACAGGCCTGGAAGTGAGCCAGTAAGCGCCATTCTCCCATGGACTCTTCCTCAGTTCCTGCTGGAGTTCACTTCCTCCACAATGGGCGGTGACCTGGAAGCATAAGCCAAATAAACCCCTTCCTCCCTAAGATGCTTTTGGTCAAAGTAAAACAGTAACAGAAAGGAAAGTCGAACACCCATTTAACCATATTTGTCCCAATGAAGGCTCTCCAACCCAGCTGTTGAACGCAGGGGTGTGTGTGTGTGTGTGTGTGTGTGTGTGTGTGTGTGTGTGTGTGTATTAGTCAAATGATGCCAGCCAGCACTTTTACCCGAGAGAGGGTCGCTCTAAATTACCCAGACTTGTCCCTCACGCTCGTATTTTCTTTCTGAGGCTACTCCGGAGCTAGGATGACAGGTGTGCACCACCACATCTGGCACAATTAAGGTTTTCACTCAAGAGTGGAGAAAGAGTCCTAGCTTTAATGTCTCAAGACAAGCGCAGTGCACGCTCCCCTCAAAGACTAAACAGTGCTGCAATCATCTTAGGGAACGAAGATTCAGGAGTCACAGGGGCTTCTGTTTATCAATTAACGAAAGCTGGCTTCTAGACAGACACAATTTCACAGCCTCTGCAGCGCACCACGCCTCCGTTTCTTGTTCCGGAGAGGTAGGAGGTCAGTTTAGAGAAAGAATGTTTTCTCTTCAGTGTTTGACCTGTGGCCACAACGGCGTCAAGCTCTTACTCTCCTTGCATACAGCTGCCACTGAGGCGATCTCACAGGAATACTATCACATTCCTAATCTAATGCGGGGCTGGGGGGGGGGGGGGGCACTTTCTTCCAGTGAACAAGCTGGTGATTTCATCAAGGTTTACTATAGGTTTTGCCTTCAGCAGGCCAAAAGCAAGCACCACGAATTTAGGAAGCTTCACCAAATGCCATCCTCTCCTTTCTGGGAAGGGCAAATGAAAAACTGGCATCCTTGTCCCTCCTTGGCTTCCTGTGATGACGTCAACATTACAATGGGCTGCTTTCTAATAACGTGGACAGTTATTTGACATTTATCAAACCTATCCCATGCCTGGTACACGCCAGTCTTATTTCCCCAGTTTGATTCTGTGGTACTAGCCTTTTCTCCTAGGCAGGGGTCACACAGTGCCCGAGCCAGCCAGCAACAATGCATAGAGACCCAGCGCCAGCTCTTCTGCCCAAGCTCACCCTACGACAGCAGCCTGCCAAGGGCCATCTGACTTCTGGATGGACCAGTTTTGTCTGAAACCAAAACCAATGCTGTTAAATGCCAGAGAGCCGAGTGTGCTGGTTCATTCCATCAGCCAATTGTTAAGTAGGCTGCAGCCCTGAATGGAGAGAATGTGACTCACTTTTAAATGCACCAAGGACTGCAGGATCACCTGCCCATATGTTATCATTTCACAAAGGGCTTTTGTTTTGTTTTTAATGAATTTAATTTGTTCACTGAAAACTCCATCCATGTATATAATGCATTCCGATTACTCTCACCTCCCCCACATACACCCTCATACCCGTGCCTGTCAACACCTTCCTTTCCTCCCTACCTTTCCCTCAAAGGTTTTATTGTTTTGTTGTTGATGATTCTAAAGATAAAGTCTGGTTTAGGAGTTCATCTTACTTTAGGAGACTATAAAATGCTGATGTATTGCCAAAATATCCTTAGAAAAAGAAGGAAAAAAAACTACAGATAAATGTTGTTTCTATGAACTACAGTTTGCAGTTTTACACTCATTTTCATAGAAAACACACACACACAACCAGCAGCCCTTAAATCTAGGGGGTGTGCGAACCACTCAAAACCATCAGAGAAAAGGGTATAGGTAATTGTTTGGCAGTTTGGGGAGATGGAAGTTGTTACAGGTTTGTTATTTGAGATAGAATCTCATTATGTAGTCCAGGGTGGCCTGGACCTTCAGCTCCTCCTGCCTGGGCCTCCCGAGTTCTGGATTACAAAGTGCTGGGATTACAGGCCTGCACTACCATGCCTGACACTACTGAATTTCTCGCCTTCATAACACCTCTGAATTCTCAGTCTCTTCTTCCTAGAAGTAGAACAAATAGACCATTCATAATTCTATCCTATGTTTCCATCTATTGTTTATGTCAACGGGCCAATTCCTCTGCTAACAGGAGTCCTGTACCAAAATGCCAAGGCATTGACATTTTAGATTTTCCAGCCTTGACACAAGAAGGAATGATTAGGTACTACTTGCCTACTTCACTTTCAGAACCCCTAACCTGACTTACAAATCAAACGCTCTTTCCCTGTCCTGACTCAAACAGGAATAGTAAGCCCAACTAAGAACAGCACTGTCTATGCATCCTGTTAGTTTTGCCCCATAAACATAAAGTGGAAACAACAGCACTAAGAATTTTCACTTGTTAAAGAGTGAGGATGTTTCGTCTGATCTCAGAATGAGTATGTCTCCTAAGGACCACAAAGCTAAGATAGAATCTCAAGAATGATGGGAAAACTACACCAGCAATTTTTTTTTTTTTTTAAGATTTATTTATTTACTATGTATACAGTGTTCTGCCTACATGTATGCCTGCAGGCCAGAAGAGGGCACCAGATCTCATTATGGATGGTGGTGAGCCACCATGTGGGTGCTGGGAATCGAACTCAGAACTCTGGAAGAGCAGCCAGTGCTCTTAACGGCTGAGCCATCTCTCCAGCCCCCACCGGCGATTTTATAGTGCTGCCTCTGACAGCATCTGAGCAACAGCCCACAGGCAGTGCTTAGAGAAGCCCCAGTACTGTCATCATTCCAGCACACAGCGCAGTGGAGTTCCTCCGACTTTACCAGATAAGCAATGCCCTTGCTCCCATCCCCAACATCAACGTATTCTTATCTAAAAGCTAATAGTTGTTGGTCTGAGAACGTGCAGACATGAAATTAAAGCCTGCTATTCACACAAAAGTAGCAGCCCAGAACATGGCCTCTGCCTGTTTTCCTATTTCCCAGGAGATATAAGAATACTATTGTGATCACTTAGTAGCAAAAGGTAGGTAGGGTGTGCTGGGAGAAGTAACCCTAAAGATCTGCCAACAGGGAGCTAAAAAGGGAAGAGGGGGCTTCATAAAGAAAAGGAGTGACTGCTAAGGACCACTAAGTTTAAAGCAAGGTACAAACCAGCATTATTGGATAAAGAAGAAAACAATACAAACACACATTTGCTCGTGACTCTAAGGAGACAAGAACCTGCAGGGCACCAGGTTCTTGATTAACTGAGAAGAGGCTACATGACCCTGAAATAAAATCTTCATGTTACTTCATCGACTGAAATTTTACATCTGATTCACTGTAAAATATTATTTCTGTTAGAGACAACTTTATTGGAACCAGAGGGATGGCTCAATGGTTAAGGGAGCCTACAGCTCTTACAGAGGACTCACGTCTGGTTCCCAGGAACCCACATCAGACGGCTCACAAACTACCTGTAACTCTAGCTCCAGATCCGATGTTCTCTGAAGGCACCTGAACTCATATGTATACATAAGCATTAACACACATACACTTAAAAAAGGAAAAATTTTTCTTTAAAGACAACTTTGTTAATGTGCTAACACTAGACCCTATTAATGACTGGGTTGCATACTACTTAAATTATGTTGGTTGTGGAGATCTGAGAAAATTTTCAATCACAGTATCCTACAGCAGGATTCCAAAGAAATAGTAGAACTAGAGCTGGGCATAATCATACATGCGACCCTGGGTATGGACGGGGGGGGGGGGGGGGGGGGGGGGGCGGAAATGATCATTTTGTTGTTTTAAGAGTGCTTTGATTTGTGATTTGTTTTGCTTATGCTTGTTTAAAGTCACTTTGTTGTTGGGTTTTGAGACAGTCTCTCACTATTGCACAAGCTGATCTTGATGTGATTTCACTGTAATCCTCCTGCCATGACCTCCCATGTGCCGGGATTACAGGTTCGAGCTACACAAGGGATGTTAATGTTAATACCAATCACCCTGGGGGTGGGAGTCTACATGGCAGCAATGAGGGGCTTAAAAAGAGTTTTCTTGCTATTAAGTCATTCCCGTCATTGAAATAGATCATCTATTGGGAAAACAATTGATCACCTATTGGGAAAACAAGAGCTAGATAATGATACAACCCATACACACACTGCAGTTACCTTCATTGACATTGATAAAATTATCAATTTGACTACAGATTAGAGCTCCCCACTCCCATATCACTTACTTATCAGTGACAAAATACTAACAGAAGCAACTTGTGAGGGGAAAGTTCACCGTGGCTCACTGCTTTTCTTAGTCCCTGAGGGTAGGAAGCCAGGGGGATTTCAGAGCAGCCAGACCCTGCAACTGAGGCTCTGATTTTGGAAGACCATGAAACAGAGCTAGAGCCTAAAGCAGCAGCACCAGACTACAGCCCTCAAAGGTCAGCGCCTGTGACCCACACCTCAGCTAGCCTAGTGCCAAAGCATCCTTCCAAAAAAGTACGACCAGCTGGGCATCAAGTTCCCCAAACACGAGCCTGTGGGAGGAGACATTTCAGATTTGAAGCATGCTGTATCACCAAAGTTATACAGGTTGCTCTTGAAAAGGTTGTATACAATCTCGTGCACAACACATTCTAAATAATCTAAAATCACTTGAGTGTTTCACAACAGGGCCGTAGACCAAAGCCCTCAAATAGCTTGTTTAGCGACAAGGCAATCCAGCATTAGCACAGTGGGTGTTTTTCCCACCACCAGGAACTGCTGTCTTTCATTGACCAACTCTCCGAATATATGTTCTTGGCTCTTTGCTCCTTTGTTCATCTATCCCAAGTACAAATCTGATCATCCTGACATTTGCATTTAGCAAGAGACACATCACTCAGGCTACCTAAGTAGAATAAAAGACAATTCTCCCTTTTAAAACTCCCTGAAATTGGTTGCTGAGGTAAACAGTGTGAAAATGTTAGCTAATTACAAAGGGCTAAAGGAAAGAAACTAATACACAAAACTGATACACAATTTTTTTTAAAAAAAAATCAAATTGTATATAGAGTTGTTACCCAAATTCCAAAAAATTCACCATTTTATTTTGAAGATAAACGTGATTTATACTTTTAAAACTCTGAGCTTTAAAGGCATCTATCACCCCAAACAGCTTTTCCTTGGCAGCATTAAACTGTTTGGCCTCTAGAACTAAGGAAAAGGCCTCCTCCATTCTGGACTCCCAAGCAACACCACCTTTGTCCTCCTTCCACTTCCCTGAGAGGCTCTGCTGTAGCCGGCAAAGCTGTGCATCAGTCCCCGAAAATGCCCTGGAGCCACAACGGCTCAGCAGCTCTGTGGTGACTGAACTGGGACACGCTCCTCACCCACCACCCACGTCACACTGCATGATGAGTAACACCACAATCCACGGAGGGCTAGGCCCTCCAGTTCAATGCAAAACACCTCTCAGATGCCTTGAACGATGAGAGGGCAATGGCAAAGTGCCCGAACTTTTATGAATTGCTTCTTGATAGGAAATCTCTTGAAACACAAGGTGAAAACGGGCAGATCAGAAGTTATGATACACTCACCACTTGGTCCCTATCTGTGAAACAAAAGACCTCTAGTATCCTTTCTCCTTTCCAAACCATTAATATCACTGATTTACTTCTCCTTCATGTCCAAACCATTCCAAACATTGTGGGATTCCAGAACCGTGGTCTCTACGCCACTTAGCTTACAAAGTAATTATAAAGAAGCAATGAATGACCAAATCTGACTTTCAAATACCTCACTGTTGATGATTGGCCTCCTCTTCTCTTTCTTTCTGTCTTTGTCTTTCTCTCTTTCTCTGAGTTTGGAGACAAGCTCTCACTCAGTACAACAGGTAGACCTCAAACTACATATGTAGGTCTGCCTCACTTTAAGCTTACAGAAAACCTCCTGCCTCAACCTTTCTTACTGCTGAGATTACAGGCACGAGCAGCTACAGCTGACCAATTTTACTTCGATGTGCTTAACAGGC
Source organism: Peromyscus eremicus (assembly GCF_949786415.1). NCBI lineage: Eukaryota > Metazoa > Chordata > Mammalia > Rodentia > Cricetidae > Peromyscus > Peromyscus eremicus. The sequence continues at coordinate 43,588,588 of NC_081419.1, forward strand.
AGGGGAACACACCAACAAAAAGAGAATGGGTTTGAGTTGTCAATGATTATTATTAATATTCAGTTCCTCCCCATCAATTCAAGCTTGCAGAGTCTTCTCCGTCTCTAAAAACACAAATCCCAAAAGGCCTGAAATCACGAATTTGATCTGAAAACCCTTAAAATTTCAGATAAATCCAAAACCACTTCTATGCTGGAAATGCGTTCTTCACAAAGCTCAGGGCTGCATTTTCTCAGCATTCTGTATGAATGGGGTCCTTATACAGTTCGACAAACATATAACATCATACTTGGCAGGTGAGAATCCCTTTTGAACATTGCACCTTCCAAAGCAGACTGCATTTCCAAAGGAAAATATGGTACAGGAGAGTGGACTGGAGGTGGAAATACATTGGAGAGAGAAAGTGTGTCCCAAATAGGACGTCAGGGGAAAAATGAGTCTGTTTCCTCTTTCAGGACACTTTGTGTTAAATATTTTTCTTTGAAGTGATGACACAGCCCACACTTTCCTAGATGGGAAAACAGTTCATAGGGAATACTCTATCACAGTAAAAGTTAACCTAAGAGAGAGAGAAAACAGAAAAGCTTGGGGGCTGTGGAGATGGGTCAGTGAAGAAAGTACTTGCTATGTAAACATGAAGACCTCAGTTCAGATCTCCAGAACCACATGACAAGCTGGGAGTGGTGGGCACGAGAGACATCTGTAACCCTAGTGCTGGGACCAGACACAGCCAGATCCCCAGGGCTCTGTGGTCAGCACTCTAGCCAACTGGTGAGCTCTGGGATCAGGGAGGAAGACTTTACTGCAAAAAAAATAAATAAAGTGGAGAGCACTAGAGCCATATAGCTGAGGTCAATCTCTGGCTTCCACACGTGCACATGTACCTGCATGAGCATGGGCATACATACACACAAGCATGCACTTATGCACCCCATGTAAACACTGACACCGGGATAAAGACTGATAGCGCACGCATGCCCACAAAAAAAAAAAAAAAAAAAAAAAAAAAAAAAAACCACACACACATTTTAAACTTCCCTCTTCGCCTACAGGCATTTCTTTTCTGCCACCCTCGGCTTCACCCCCTTGAAGCACGGAGTATCTAACCGCTCTCTGGAGATGTGGAATGACACATCCTAGGATGTAAGATGGATGTAGGTAACACACAGGAACAAGAGCTAAGACGAAAGCACTCCCTAGCCGGGCTTTGCCCAGAAATTCTGCAGCCCTCCTACCGAGGAACGGACAGCAGAGAAAGAGAGTAGCCAAGGGACAGAAAGCACAGATGTCATCCTCTTAGATATCGACCTTAGATAGGTTTCCTACGGTCGCCTCTATTCTTTCAGGGCGATGATACAGCAAGTGGCAATTGAGCACAAAACAACAAGGCAGGAACAGCAGGCTGCTTCTCTGACACTCCACTCTGCTGTAACTCTCATCCCTTTTCACCCGTGAGAGAGTAAACTCAGTGGTTCCCATAATTATCCTGACTACTTGTTGATTCGATTGGTCTAGAAAGCGTAGCCCATCCAGGGAGCCCAGAATGGAAGGGTCCCGGTCATTTTCCCATTAGCAGCTCAATTTCCTGTTTTTCTAGCATATTTGAACTGACACACAATTGCAACAGCTGTTAAAACGCTGGCTCTGGCCACCACTGCTCCCTTTGGACTCCTCTAATACTTCCAGACTTCTGTTTCTGCAGAAATAACACCATGTGTTCGTTCGCTCGCTCGTGTGCACGAAGACAGAGTAGGCAGATGGAAGTCCTCCAGGACTGGCCATAAATCCCTCACCTACGGCTGAGCACCTTAACTGCTTCCTTAGAAAAAGGCCTTGCTGTACAGACAGAAGCTACAGACAGAAGTTACAGCATCAGGCCATAAATGGAAACAGTGTTAAGTTTAACAAACACAACAAAAGGAAGCCAATTACTTGGTGTTTGGATGGTTAATCTCAACTGTCAGCTTGATAAACTGTAGAATCACCTGGAAGAGGAGCCTTTGGGCATGCCTGAGGGACAGTCTTGATTAGCTGAGGTGCACCTCGAAGGGGGTGCCATTCCACAGACTGACATCCTGCACTGTGTAAAAAGGAGAGAGTGAGCTGAGCATGGATCCATCACTCTCCGCCTTTTAGCTGTAAATGTCGGCTCCTTTTGTCTTGACTCCCGCCCTGGATGGGCTGTACCTATGGACCATGAGCCAGAGTAAACACTTTTTCTTTCTTACGTTCCTTTTGTCAGAGTATTTTATCACAGCACCAGCAAAAAGAAACTTAGGCAGTTTTGCCCACGCTGAGAACACAGTTTTCCCACAATGGTGCCAGCATTATAACAATAGTAATTTTTGGGCTTAAAAGTCAACCTACACACAAAGTCAAAGTCATTGTGCACAACCATATTATGAACCCAAATTATTATAACTCCAGTTCATGCTCAATAATATTTCAAAATATTGCCTCTAAAACACTTGAATCATTTTCCAAAAATCAAATTTTCTCAATTAGGGAATTATTTTAAATGTTCTTTTAAAATAGTCACTCTTTTAAATATTTCCAAATGACATATTTTCTACAAATTTGGGGAAATTATAAAGAATAAGCATGTCATTATATTTCATACTTTGAAAAAATGCAGTATTATGCTCTGATTTAAACTGATAATCCAATACAGAACAAGGGTAAATATAGGAACTTCAAAAGAGGGATTCAGGTCTTATCTAGGACTTTCATCCTCACGACCTCATAGCTGCATAGTTGAAAGCCTTCATGGGGCTCCATGTTTTCTATACAGTAGACAAAGCTGAGAAATTGATCCAAATTTATAGTGCAGAACCATTTCCTCTATCAAATTCCTATAACACACCTATGAGCTTGTTCCCTGAGGAAGTATATTAACATATAAAGACACCGAAGTAATCAAAATATCACTTCCTACATGACACCAAAGAGTTAGACACAAATTATTGCTTGGAAACCATGACAACTTTGGTTCTTGTAAAGTGGTATTAGCTACCTAAAAATCCACTCAATGCTACAAGTCGATCTAACTGCCTTTACATTCTTTACTGTCTCAAAAACTGAGACCACCACCCCCTTAATGCACTCTTGAAAACACTTCAAAATTCACTTCCAAGTTTCCAGATGTTTGAAATCTATCCCTAAATATTTAAATTGATGGGCAGCACTGTGAATGCAGTCTGTGAAAAACCAGCAACCCCAGTTCACTCCTTACATTTCCAAAGGACCAGCCAGTCCTTGAAGAGCCTTCTCCAAAGCAGGCATTCCTCAGATAGGGAGCTTGGATGCAAAACTGGAGTCCCTTGGCCCTTTATAAATAGTCCTGGGAAACTTCATTCTCCCATACTTTTAGTTTGTTTTTATTATAACAGATGGGAAAAAAATTTAGCAAAGCAGTGTCATGAAAAAAATCTCATAGCTATCATACTAAAGTTGGAACACTAAAAGGCTCAAGGCTAAGAAATATCTTTAACAACCATAAAAAAAATTGCTGGAAATTATAAAGATAGTTTGACTTAACTCCTAAAACAAGCAGAGAGTCAAAAAAGCTACACAGGGGGCTGGTGAGATGGCTCAGCTGAGAAGTGGTTGCAACCAAGGCCAACACTTGTGAGTTCGGTCCCTGGAACACACACAGTGGCAGGGAGAATCTTCAACTCCATGCACACATGTGCATACACACGTACACACACACATAAATGTAAAATAAATTTTAAAAAACTAGATAGGAATTCCATCCACCTTTGGTCCATTTCTTTCTAGGCATTTATTTCTGAAAACCATACCACATCTTCAATTGTTTGTGAAGGTTTCTGTAGTACAGGAGTCTAAAAGTCCAGCCAATACATGATAGTGGATATTAATCCAATATCCTCTAAATGTTAAAATTCAAATACATTTGCCAAGGGCCAAGCCTAGTCTTCATCTGAAAAATGAAAAACCAATTTACTATTCTGAAAAACCTCTGATACATATTTTATTTTATGAATGTATAAATCATTTAGAGATAACAGACATTTGTGTTCAATATTTAAAAGTAAATATTTTCTTAATTAAAAAAATCAATACTTTATGTTTTCACTTCATAAGTTAAGCTGGGGGTCAACCAACTTTTCCAAGGAGTGTCTGAATATGTAAATGTTTTTAGCTTTGCAGGCTACAAGATCATAATCTGGTCTACTGAAGTGTAGTGTGAACACAGTATGCAAACTCATGGGTCCCAGCTAATTCAGCTCCTCAAAAACACTGGTAGAGAACAAGAAATTAATATCCAAAGAATACCTAAGATCAAAAAATAAAACCGCCGGGCGGTGGTGGCGCACGCCTTTAATCCCAGCACTCGGGAGGCAGAGCCAGGCGGATCTCTATGAGTTCGAGGCCAGCCTGGACTACCAAGTGAGTCCCAGGAAAGGCGCAAAGCTACACAGAGAAACCCTGTCTCGAAAAACCAAAAAAAAATAATAATAATAATAAATAAATAAATAAATAAATAAAACCAAGAAAATTTTTTTCAAAAACACTCAAAGTGCTTGAACAGATAATTCTCCCAAGATGATAGAGAAGTAGCCGAAAAAAGGTACAGAACTAAAAGCTACATGACATCACTAACCATCAGGGAAACATACTTCAAATCCAGAATGAGACCCACTGTCATACCACTAGGATGGTTACTATTGGTATGAGACATGACCAGAAAATTGTAGTTGTTCAGGCAGTGAAGAAATTAGACACTCTATCTACTGTTACTGGGAATGTAAAATGATATAACCATTGTAGAAAACACTATGAAATTTTCTCAAAAAAATAAAAAGCCAGGCAGGGCAACACATGCTTAGAAACCCAGGATTCCAGACGCAGGTGACAGCTTTGTCTGCATAGCAAGTTTCAAGAAGCCAGAGGTACAGAGCAAGACCCTATCTCCAAACAATGAAAATGCATTTAAAAACTACAGCCATGGCAGCGACACATCTATGTTCCCAGTATCGGGGAGCTGAAGCAAATTTTGAATTCAAGGTAGATCTGGACTACATAGTGAGGCCCTACCTTGAAGGAGGGAGGGAAGGAGGGCTGGCAGGTAGGCTGCATGAGACACCAATTCCACTTCTCACTACACATCTAAGGGCTGAAAGCTGGGTCTCTAAGTGCTATTGGGACATGCATATTTATAACATCACTACTCACAATAACTAAAATATGGAGGAAACCAAGCATCCACAGACGGATGACTGGATCTTTACATACAAACATAGTATTAACCAACACACAGGGATGAAGTATTTGTACACGATACAACATGTAAACACTGAAGCCACGGGAACTAAGCAGCTCACAGATGACCAACAGATCCCATTCATGAGAGATGCTCAGTAAGGTCAAAATCAAGATGGTGGCTAGGTGCCTCAACACGGGGAAGCAGACCATTACTGTTTAATAAAAATAAACTTTCAGTTTTAACAGAACAATGGGTGTGGAGATGGGGCGGGGGTGATGGCCACACGCAAAGTGAATACAGTTTTTGCAACTGAATGTACATGTCCAAATGTCTAAGACAGTAAATTTGATGTTGTGGTTATTATTTACTATAATTTTAAAAAGGAAAAAAGGGAGAAAAGCACAGGTGAAGGCCTGTCTTTAGGTCACAATTTGTCAGGCCAAAGTCTGCAAGCCCAGGAGGTAGGTATGGTATCTTAAGTTCTAAGAATAAACAGAACGCTGAGTTGGCACCAAAGTACCGATTGTATCTAATATGATGTTTCTTTTTTTTTTTTCCTACAGGGTACAGATAATTTCTTCAGCAAAGCACTTACGGTCAGGAGCCAATTCCCCAATGTCCCCGGCACAAATCATTTCATATAAAAATAAGAACTAATGAGCATTTGACAAATTAAATGAGAACCCTTAATAAGATGCCAGGCAGTGATGGCACATGCCTTTAATCCCAGCACTAAAAAGGCAGAGACAGGTGGATCTCTGAGTTAGAGGCCAACCTGGTCTACAGAGTGAGTTCTGGGACAGCCAACCCTGCCTGGGGGTGTACGGAGGTGGGTGGGGTATATGGACAGTTGGTTGGCACTCCTATGTAAATACATCCTACAAAATTGTTATTCTGTTTCCTTCTACCTCACTCAGAGGATATTAAGATTTTGTGAGAAATCTTAGCAATGTTTTACTAAACAGTTTCATGTTTCTCATTTGGTAAGCTATCTTACTTTTGAAATTTTGCTGTAAATAAACTTCACAGCCACATCATGACAAAAATAAACACCTTGTCATACAACAAAGAATTGCCACTTACTATGCGTAGAAGTTTTATTGTGAGTTTGAAAACATAGTTTACCCCCAATAATTTACTGTGGGTTTCAACACACAGCCCAAGTATTTAATCTCCTTTGAAATGTTACATACTTTTATAATCATTGGAATGTGTAGTATTTTTTAAATATATAAAATATAGACGTTGTTTTGAAAAGAACTGTGATAATGAACTTTTCAGACTACTTGAAATGAAAACCACTTTGGGCCATTAAGTATAAACCATCACACCAAATGTAATATATGACATAGTTGTAAACTCAATGTGTTATGCTAAGCCTACTGTTGAAAGACAGGTTTGGAAGCAGATCTTGCTTCCAAAACTCCTGCACTCACTGGAGTTCTATAATCATGGATATGTTAATTCAGCAAGCATAAGATGAAGTTAATATACTTTCTCAAAAAGAAAAGGCAGGCAGTAGTAGTGCACGCCTTTAATCCCAGCACTAGGAAAGCAGTGAGTTCAAGACCAGCGCGGTCTACAGATGGAGATCCAGGACAGCCATAGCTACACAGAGAAACTTTGTCTCAAAAAAAAAAAAAAACAAAAAAAAACAAAAAAAAAAACAAAACAAAAAAGACAACTATTTTAAAAATAAAAGATACTATGCAGAATGTGAATAGAATCTCTAGAACTCGAAATCAAGTCTAGTTCTTTAAAAACAGCAGTGCCTCTATCCCATCAACTGCTGGTGTTAAACAATTACTCTCAAACCGAGCTGCACTGTAAGCCTAACCATGCCCTTGGCCTAGACCAAGCCAATCAAACCAGAACAGCTAGGTGTACGAGGAAGCATGGGCATTGGTTTGAAAGTTACCTAGGTGATTCTTATGTGGAAACTTATGCTAAGTATTCAATAGTCCAACTTTAGAACCAATAACACACCTAAACAGAGGCAGAAGAAAGCTGTCAGTAAGTTCTTTCTTAGTTTTCCCTAGCCTTCCAATTAACTCCACTGCTCCCAAGCTGTGAAAAGTAAAAAGTGAGTTTGTTAACTCTCTGCCTATTCCAGATTTGTTTCAGAACCAAAACAGTAAGATCCTTCAAAGCAAGGTCAACTAAGACTTTGACATTTACATTTTGGAAAAAAAAAAAAAACTTATCTGGGCAAGTAAAGAATGCCAGCATCAGCACATGATTCCAAAGATAAAGTCTCAAGCTAAGGTCAGCAATCACGTTGCTTTTTTTCAGTGATTAATGCCAGAGTACTGAGTACTAAGACACAAAGCTTGAGTAACTTTACTCTAAGAGAATAAGCAAGCTCTTCTTTGTGGGGATCGCGTTCCAAGGCTCCCATGGATGCCCAAAACTGTAACTGGTTCTAAACCCTAGCCATACTATATGTTTCCCTATACACACCCCTACCTTGGATAGTTTAATCTACAAACTAGGAACAATGAGATGCTAGTAATAACAACTAGAAAATGCAACATTTTCCATTCATGTAACCAAAGGTTACATGAGGTGAATATGTCTCTTTTAAATCATCTTGTACTTTCAATTCAAGAAAGCACTTAATTTCTTTGTGGCATATCTGAATTTTCAGAATCACAAATCCTGGAATGTTGGGACCATTATTAAGTAAAATGAGGATTTCTTTCTGGCTTTGTATTATTATTATTACTACTACTACTACTACTACTACTACTACTACCACTACTATTATTACTACTACTACTACTATTATTAGAGACCAAGTCTCATTCTGTAGCCCAGGATGGATGGCTGGAACTCATGACAATCATCCTGCCTCAATTTCCCTAGACCTGGGTTAACAAGCATGAGACACCCAGCTTGACCCTAAAACACTCCTGTGCTTGAGTTGGCTGATGTGATCGGCAAGATGGCTATCAAGTGATCAGTGGTAAACAGCCAACAGAACATGGGTAAACAAAGTCATCTCTTGGGTTTGATAAGATAGAATAAATCCAGACGGCACAGTATGTCATCATGCTACTCAAGAAGAAATGTGACTTAACATTCACAAACCGCTTCTTTCCAGAATGTTCTATGTGACATTTTGGACCCATTACTGACCACAAGAAACTCTTAACTACTAACACTGGATATCCACAGTAGAAAGGAAAATGGTGTTTGTTTACTACCCTCTCCTCTAAAATCTTTCCACTCTTCAACCAATGTCTCCAGAGTGCTCTTCTCTTCAAAGACACACCAACCAACCCAGCATTTTCAACCAAGGAAAATAACAAGTGATTATAATTTTCACGTTACAATACAAATTAAACCAGCTCACTTTCACCTGTGCAAAAACCTATCTATGCATTAGGCACAGATATATAAGAGATTGGATAACAAATATATACACGTGGATACATATTATATGATATCTAGGAATATTCAGAAGGAAAATTATTTAGATGAAGTCCAAAGACTATAATTTGAGCAGAGATTTGAGATCTGGACAGCTCCTCCAATCAGAGGAGGTTCTGAAAGCACTCACTACCAAGATGACAGCACACCACTTGCAGAAAACAACTTCATTGGCCACAGCTGAGTCAATCAGCAGGCAGCTGGTTAAAGCATATCCAGTTAGTCGTTTACAGCTTAAAGCATTAATTAACTACAAGGCTCAATTACTGATATATTCTTTATTAGGCTGCTCTGTTAAAACCAGTGCCAGAACCCGAATTCAAATCAATTGCTTTTTGCAATTTTGCTTTAAAATCATGGGTAGTGTGCATGTGTGTAAAACACGTAGGTAACATGCGAACTCTAATCTAGGCAGCATTTCCAAGAGGTCGAGGCAGGAAGATCCAGAGTTCAATGTCGGCCTGCACTTTTGTAGGGCTCTTGGCAAAACAAACAAACCGATGGGAAAAACAAATAAACATTTAATCTCAAAGTAAAATCAAAGCTGTTGAAATTCAGTGGCTTTGAAGTCTAAACTCAGCAGCAGTCTTCAAAGTCAAAAAGCCAAGCCTACAAGACATGCAACAAACGACCAGGGGGAGTGGATACTTATACACAATATTTAGAAGGAGAACTAAGATGAGGGACTGAGGAGGTGAGCCAGAAAGACCCCCTGAGGGCCAGAGTTTTTCAGCAGGTGACGGGAACCACAATGCCTATGCAGATGGTTCCACCTCTCCCGGGTGTTTCACCAGGCTATGCTAAATGTGAGCTAAATGTATGAAAACACTGAAGAAGAAAAAACTTAAACTACCACAAGTTTTATCTAGAGTTATTTAGGATGTTTCAAAGAAAAAGTAGTAGCCAAGAGGCCACAAAATAGTTCGTTTTCCTAAGATAATGTTATTCCCTGAGTGTGCTAATACAGAATAAAAACTGGAAGAGGGACATCAACCAATTTTACTGTAAATACTGTACTGTAAGTTCATCTTATGTGACAATAAAATAATGCCTTGACTAGGTACTTCTCGAAGGACAGAGGTGTGTTGAGCTCCAGCCGCAGAGGCTGGAGCCAGAGCTCAGGCAGCCCTAGCGGTTCAGCAGATGAGGGCTTGCTAACAGGAGACCCTAAGAAATGGAGCAAAAGGCAAACAGAGACAGCCAGGCTCACTTTACAACAGTATTCCCTACCCCTAGCCAACCCACTCCCATTAATCTTCCCTAATGACCTCATCATCTCTTAAAGGCACCACCTCCAATTCCGTTTTGTAGGGGGCCAAGCTTCCAACCTAGGAACCTCTGTGAGAAAAACTGGATCTCACCTATAGGTCGTGGTTAATGTTTCAACACCAATGATGTTAAAATGTAGATTTTTTTTTTTTTAAACTATCTGACCACGGTCAGGAGACTATTCAAATCTGTGAACACAATCAACAGTCACCTCCAACCTCAGGTTTTACTAATTGGCTCAGGAACTTGAGCAGAGGGTTTCCTCCGGTCTCCTTTGTAAAACTTGAAGCTGTGTTGATTTGCCTTTCAAATAACCTGTTACAACAGCATACACCTTGGAAAATTACAGACAACAGAGGGCCTCTTCTGAGCAACAATACCCACGGATAAGAACTAAAGCAGGCCTCACCAGCTATTAGGCTATTGAGTCATGATATAATTAGTTCTATAGTAAGGAACCTACCTTCAAAAGCAACTATTATATCATATTAAAATTGCACCCTGCCACCTCCTAAGTACTTATTTTTCCACAATTTAAACCTTTTTAAAAGTATATATATATACACACACATATATGTATATATATACATATATATTAGAAAGAGCAAAAGTTAATCCTGTGTAACCAACAAATATAACAAGCACTGGGAATTATATGCCAAAACACAAGTGGGAGAAAGTAGGGGCTCATTTTTTTAAAGGATACGGTCAGTTACTTATTGTAACACATGTGGTGGTGCACTTTTCCGGGTGTCTTCCCTTAAGTTTGTTAGGTAAAGGCAAAGGTCACTTAAAATATTTTCTTCTGTGAGGTATGCTAGTGCACGTCTGTTATCTCAGTACTTGGGAGGCAGAAGCAGGAGGTCACCTTCAACTATGTAAGAAGCTCCATACCAGCCTGGGCTAAAGGAGTCTCTGACTCAATAAAAGGAAAATAAATTTTAGAAGCAGCAAAATGTTTCACTGAGAAATTAGATGCAGACTCTTAAAGAAGTCGTTAGTTTAGCCTTCCAGTTCTCGCGTGTACAACCTGGAGTAGCCTAGGCTTGTCACTAGCAAGCTCTTTGTAGTTCTTCGTCCCAGAGCAAGCTAAAACTCACCCATTTTATTTAAAAGAACATCATGATTCCCAAGCATCTGTAAGTGTATTACGTGTAAATGGGTATTTTGAGAGAAATAAACTATTACCAAAGGCACCAATGCAACTCTCTGTTGTTTTGTGAGAGTCGAATTCAGTCTTGTGAGAGTTGGTCCATCATTAACTTACACAAATCTGCAGCTCCAGCTCTATTTCCAGGCTTTGTTTTATGCTCATCCCACCAACACAGTGAAGGAATATACGGAAGGATACACAGTAGTATCTAGACAGTGGAAAACCAAGGCAAAAAAAAAAAAAAAAAAAAGTGGACAGCTACAGCAAAAGGGATATTTGCAAGGAGAGGATCAAAATTACGAGGAAAAAAAAGAACGAATTCATACACTGCATGTTTCCTCTACGTAAGCATTACACTAAATATCTGTTAGATTAGTCATGTTGCCTTGAGATTCTTCCATGTTTCCTCTAGACAACTGCCAATGCTCGCATGGCCTCTGATGAATAAACATGCTGTGACTTGCTCCTAAGGAAACGCCTGTCATGTTCCAGGGAAAAATGACTTCTTCACTCTTAAACCAGAAAGAAGGAAGAAAAAAAAAAAAAAAACTGAACGACTCTCATTCATTGCTTACAAAGTCGACTGTTCCTCACCGTTCCTATTTCTGGAATGTTCATACTCTGTTTAGGACATTTCTACGTTCTGATTAACAAAGAAAAATGAGATTGGGGGTGCCTTATGAGAAGGTACACGGCAGGAAGTCTTCAACTAGGACAGGGTTGTGTAGCTTGACCATTTACCACGACGAAGGTTACTCTCAAGTTCTCCTCAGTCCTTGCAGGACTACCTGTTCTCACTACTGTTTACCCAAACGTTTAACAGAGCGATTTCTAGACTATTTGGCAGGAAGGCATGCTTCATTTAATATTAACCCACCATGTGACATCCCCTTTCCCTCCAATCGTTCCTCAGACACGTGACTATAAAAAAAAAAAGTGTAGAGCTGTTTGCCAATGCCACTTTGCGCTTGGTTTTGGCATCACCAATTGGCCAGAGGCACACACACACCCCCAGTCAGAGGCAAGCACCCCGCCTGCTCCCGGAACTGTCAAGCCGGGCTGACAGCTGGCACACCTTGCAGCGCCCTCCGTGGGCTTTCAGAAAGCCCCTTCCTTGCAGTCACCTTGACAGTCAGGACTGCACCGCTTGGGCCTGAGCACTTGGCCAGTGAAACTTTTCCTTCCTTAACCGGAGCGCACTTACAGGTGTCGTCCCCCGCTCCGGAGCCTCAACAAGGAACCCTTTGTTACCACTTTTGCTCCGGGACTCCTCACCCAACGCCTGGCATTCGCCTGGCCTTTTGCAACCCGGGTCGGAAAGTCTGCCCAAACCACCGAACCCACCCAACCCACCCCCCGCCCCCAACCCCGAGGACACCCGGGAGGACGCAGTCTCCCGCCGCGTGTGGCTCGGCCCGGGAGCCGAGCGGCCCTCGGGGAGAGCGCTGCGGGCTGGCTAAGCGCACGAGGTCACGGCGGCCGGCGGGGGTGGCTACCCTGCTTACCCTGCGGAGCCCGCGGGCTGCGGGGCGGGGGTGCGGGGCGCGCTGCGGGGTCCCGGATCCGGAGCGCTGCGGTCCATCGCGCTGCTGCTCGCTGCGCGGGCTCGGGCTCGGAGGCGGCGCGTCACTGCTGGGGTGGGAGAGGCCGGCGGGTCAGGGCGGGAGCGAGCCGGCCGAGAGAGCCCGCCTCGACCCACGGCAGCCGGGGGCGGACCCGCCTCCCCGGGGCGCTTCCACCTGCGGGCCGGTCCCCGCCCGGGGGCGCCGCGACGCCGGCCCCAGGTCCCCGCCCCGGCTGCAGCCCGCAGCCAGTTGGCGGCGAAGGGGCGGTGCGCGGCGCGGCGGCCCCGACTGCAAAGGAGGAGGAGCGGGCTGGGCGCGGGACGGTCGCCACGCCCGCAGTCCTTGGGCTCCGGCGGCCCGCTGCGCACGAACTGAACCCCGTGCAAAGTTTCTCCGAGGAGCTGCGGGCCACAGCGCCCCCCGCTTTCCCAAGCCGCTCCCCGCTCTAGGGGACCCGGCCCGTCCAGTCCGCGCGCAGCCGGCCCGGAGCACCGCTCCTCCCCCCGGACGGCTGGCTCGGACGCCCAGAGCGAGCACGCGGCGGAAGGTGGCAGTCCCCGACCCCCGCGCGCGTAAACCCCCAGCCGCCGCACCCGTGCTCCCACTCACCCTGCCCCATGGCCCTGCCCGGAGCCCCGAGCTCTCGGCCGCCTCGTCCTGCAGAAGTGAGGGTGACTAAGTCGGCATCGGAGCGAGCAGGGCAGCCAGCCGGAGAGGGGACGGGCAGGGCGGGCGGGCGGGGACGCAGAGCGAGGAGAAATTTCCTGCCCCTTCCCTCCCCCCTCACCCTACCCCCACCCCCGAGGAATGCGGCTTTAGGGTACCGCCGACTAGGCTGGAGGAAAGTCCTCGACGGTGCGTTCTAGCCCCCACCGCCAGCGCATCGCTTTGGGAAGCCCCGCGAACCCCTGAGGGACAGTAGGGGACAAGGCACAAGGAGGGTACCTGGCCGACAAAACCAGAGGGAGGACCCGGGCCGTCGCAGAACTGCAGAGAGCTGTCGGACCCGAGTCCTGCAGATTGACTACCTGCAGGCTGACCTTCCAAGTGCAGGATTTTTTTTTTCTTTCTTTTTTTTTTTAACCTTACTGACCCCTGCGGTTGGTAGCCTGTAAATGGCACCTCTGACATTATGATCTTTCTAATCGGTGGCAGGTTTAAGCTTGTCCTGTCTTCCCAGGCATGCTTCTCTTGATGTAAACACCCAACAGCTGTGATTTGAGGACTGGACGTTCTCATGATGACAGTCTGTAAGCTAAGAAAGAACTGAACATAGATTTAGTGGCCTCTTGGAAGTTTCACGGGAATAAAGGAATCTCAGACAATGCTTGCTTGTTTGTAGTGTCGGTTCCTGCAAGCCTGCTCCTCAGATAAGTCTTCCCACCTGACAAGCAGGTATATTTGCATATCCTCTCTTCATGCTTAGAAGCCTGCCAGTTATTTAAAGTAAGTCATATTGATGAGTCCAAATGCTTACGTCAGAAAATAATGTTAAATTTTAAAAAATAACTGGATACTTAAAGCGACAAGAGCATGCTGTAGGAAAACAGAAAGGATTCAAATTAATGGTACACATTAAATTGGTGCTTATAGCCCGTGCTTAATTAAAGGTTCTTCAGTTGCTCATTCATTGCAACCACCACCAACGAATTCTGGAATTCAAAGTACTACAAAGTACTCCCCAGCATTTAGCATTTTGTCTGTTATGGGCAGTCTTCAGTCTCCCTTGCTGTACAGAAAATACAGTCTCAGTACATTTCTGAATATAAAATAGAGGCAGGTATTGTGGTGGCTTCTGCGGATTACTGTATTAGAACCATATCATTAAAAGTTGCTTTTAAATATTTTGACTAATACTGAAGCACTTGATTGAACCGGATCTGGATTTTAGACTTTAAACAATAACACAGGTTCAACAGGTTCGTGAATCCTTTCTGACGCCTCACTGGAAATGAATCGATTTACAGCTGTTGCACAGACAGCTGTAAATAGTGAGCAACAGTGAAACTCCTTAAAAGTTTATAACTTTGAATCACATGATCAATCAGTTAATTAGTTTCAACCTTAAGTAATATTATTGAATCCCAGTTAGGCAGATCTTACACATAAGATTTTTCACAACATTTCGTAACTGCTGAGAGCAATTTTCATGACACTAGCTTTCCTGTCATCCTTTGTTGTTGGGTGTAGGGTAAGGTCATACTTTCCATGCACCGAAACTGAGCCTATCCATGCACAAGGCTTCCTTGCACAAGTGAAATGTTTCCTTGTGGGATCACATCAAGGGGCATGCTGAGTCTCCACAGTCTTTCCTTGTAGGGAACATCATACAGAGATGTGTTAAGATGGAGGTGATACAAACCTGAAGGATCCTAAAATGTTAACGCTATTACTCTGAGCACAGCTTCTTGGAGAGGCCCAGGACTGACAACAGAATCCCCCAAAGCACTAATCTATGTTGGGATATGTTCAGCAGCTTTCGGAAACAAGACTATACTTCATGTTCTTATTTATTACTATCCATGATGTAATCTTGTAATTGTATAACTTACCAGCAAAATAGCAATCCTAGTTGCTAGAAACCTTTTCACATAATGCTGGAAAATGGCCCCTTCCCAATCCCTCTGAAAAGCTGTTCAAGTCTGTCCAAATGTTGCGCAATTTCCCTGATTGGAAATTTCACCTCCTATTCCGTACAATCATTTTTAATGCATGCACTCAGGTATTGATTGACACTTCAGATAGGCTTTGCAGACTGCCCAGCTAGAAAGAGCCCCACTCTTTCTTAGCCCCAGGAGATCGGTAGGTAGACCAAGGCTGGCATACACATTTCAGTTAGCTTTTCATTGCTGTGACCAAAATACCTGAGGAAAACGGGGGAGGGGGGGGGGGTGTATTTCAGTTCACATTATTAGGGATTTAGAGGTATCCATTCATCATGTCAGCGAATGTGTGATGAGAAACAGCAGTTCCTGCCACGGTGGCCAAGAAAAGGAGAAAAGGCATGTGCCAGCACGTAGCTGGCTTTCTTCTCTCTTAAACTTTTATTTCATCTGCGCTCTTAGGCCAAGAGAGAAGGTGCTGCTCACATTCGGGGTGGTTCCTTTCTAGAACTGTCCTTGTGGACAGGTCCACCGGTGTGCTTTACTAATCTAAGTGACCTAAGTTCAGGAACGTTGACGCTGATGACTAACTGTCACACAGGCATAGAGGAGTTTGAGAGGTTTGTGCCCAGCGTTCCGGAGGTATAGCTCAGACCACCGAAGGCAGTCTGTGAAGGTCTGTGGAATGGGAAAAAGAAAGAAACCTTAACGATTTCACTCAAGACATTTGTTGTGAGACAAAACTTTTCCTGGGGAGATGCAATACGCATCCACTCACCCCAGTTACGGAACCCACACAGACCAAAGTGCAGATAGCACCAAAGTCTAGCTTGGTTGTACTGGCTAGTTTTGTATGTCCACTTGACACAAGTCATCAGAGGAAGGAGCCTCAGTTGAGGAAATGCCTCCATGAGATCCAGCTGTAAGGCATTTTTTTTTATTTAGTGATCAAGGGGAGAGGGCCCAGCCCTTGGTGGGTGGTGGCATCCCTAAGCTGTTGGTCCTGGATTCTATAAGAAGGTGGGCTGAGCAAGCCAAGAGAAGCAAACCAACAAACAGCTCTCCTCCATGGCCTCTGCATCAGCTCTTGCCTCTAGGTTCCTACCATGTTTGAGTGCCTGTCCTGACTTCCTTCAGAGATGAACAGCAATGCTGAAGTGTAAACCTAATACACCCTTCCCTCCCTAACTTGCATTTTGGTCATGGTGTTTCATCACAGCAATAGAAACCCTAACTAAGACAAATTGGTACCAGTGTAGTGGGATATTGCTGTGACAGACCTAACCATGTTTTGGGGAGGATTTCGGAATGACTTTGGCACTTTGGGCTAGAAAAGCCATAGAGTGTTGAGACCTCAGTGGGATGTTCTGTGGGAACTTGGAAGATAAAAATGTTAAGAACAGTGCAAAAGATGGAGGCTTGGCTTGAAAACTTTCAGAGGGAAGTTTAAAGACTCAATCGGGGCCATTTGTTATTTTGAATTAAGAGTCTGTGGTTCTGGTTAACTGGGGCTGAAGAATCAGCTGTGATTAACAAGATACCAGAACTCCTGCTGTAAAACATTTATGTTACTGGGACAATTGATGCTGGTCAGCTGGAGCTAAGAAATTAGCTATGATTAAGAAGAGACCAGCATCACTGGTGAAATCTGGGAAGTATTTCCTGAGAGCACAGAGAAGCTGTATTCCAGAAGTTGCCAAGGTTGTACCTCATGCTGGCAGCAAGACATGGTAATGTGTAAGTGTCACCCAGGTAGTACTGGTTTGTAAAGCATAAAGGGATCATGGAGAGCAGCTGAGGCTTGGCACTGTGAGAGGCCAATCGAGGCCATTGGTAAAGGTACAACCTCAATGGCAGTTGAAGGCCCAGGACTGAAGGGTCATGCAAAGAAGTTCAAGCTTCACACCATGAAAAGAGCCTATGAGAGGCTATTGGTGAAAGTGCAACCCAGTGACACAAGAGACCCCTGCATTTTGGAGATGCCAGTGCCATGGGATGACCACCAAGAACAGCAGCAGCAGTGGAGTGGAGCCAGCTGGAGCCTAGAAGATGAGCTGTGTGTGCTGCAGAGGGCAGAGCTGGAGAAGTGACCCAAGCCCTCTGGAGGAGTCCAGAAGATGGTGAGTGAATCCCAGGTAATTAGACATTGAATTTGGTTTTGCTTGGTTAAGATTGTGAGGATGCCCTGGTTCTTCCCTCTTGAAGAAGATATTTGATTTTGATTTTTAAAGGAGCCCACAGCTGAAAGACTTAAACTTTTTAAAAAAGATTGGCTATTTTAAAAGAGACTGGCCTTGAACTCACAGATATCTGCCTGGCTCTGCCTCTTGAGTGCTGGGATTAAAGGCGTGTGCCACCACCGCCCAGCAAAAGACTGAAATTTTAATGTGTTTGAATTGGTAAAGACTGTGGGACTTTTAGAATTATTTGATTTTAATGTGAGATCTTGAGGATGAATAAGAAAGGAAAGGATGTGGTTAATAGTGATATGTTTGTGTATCAAGTTGACACGGGGTCAGTTGTACTGGCTGGTTTTGTGTGTCAACTGGACACAAGCTAGAGTTATCAAAAGGAGTCTCAGTTAAGGAAATGCTGGATCCATGAGATCCAGTTGTAAAGCATTCTCTTGTTTAGTGATCAATGAGGGAGGGCCCAGCCCTGGTGGGTGGTACCATCCCTGGGCTGTTGGTCCTGGGTTCTATAAGAAGGTGGGCTGAGCAAGCCAGGAGAAGCAAGCCAGTAAGCAGCACCCCTCCATGGCATCTGCATCAGCTCCTGCCTCCAGGATCCTGACCTGTTTGAATTCCTGCCCTGACTTCCTTCAGTGATGAACAGCAATGTGGAAGTGTAAGCCAACTAAACCTTTTCTTCTGCAGCTTGCATTTTGGTCATGGTGTTTCGTAGCAGCTGTAGAAACCCTAACTAAGGTACTGGTGAACCAATGTGTTTTACTGGGATTATTTGTGGGAGCAGAAATGGCTCAAAGACAGCTACATCACCAGAGCCCACCCCAGCACTGGTGACAGCTCACAAAGCTAGGGACCTGAAGCACACTGCACAGCCTACAGGCAGCTCAACAAGTTGGAGAGTGTCCTTTCCAGGTGCCTCAGTTGGTCTAAACCTCTTCCAGGCAGCTAGGCCAGTTTCTGCTTCTACTAGGCAGCTGGTCTGGTCTCAATCTTTTCTGCAGCTTTTCTCCTCTGGGAGTCTTCTCTGAAGTTTAGCTTCTCTGAGTCTTTTTTGTTTTGTTTTTTGTTTTTTCGAGAAAGAGTTTAATCTGTGTTGATGTGGAGCCTGTCCTTGAACTCGCTCTGTAGACCAGGCTGGCCTCGAACTCTGCCTCCCAAGTGCTGGCATTAAAGGTGTGCAGCACCACGGCCTGACTTGTCTGAGTCTTTTTGGTCTGAGAGGGATTCTGCTTTTATTGCTTACTCTGCCAGGGAAGGGCCTTGTGAATCTGGTCAGTTTCAGGGACTTCCTTAAGCAATCTTGAGGTGTTTCCTTTCCTGTTTAAGGAGCTTTCCTGCAGGACAAAATGTTTCAGTCTGGAAACTGATAAACAGCATTCTGAGGAAACTGTTGAATAGCATTCTGAGGAAATTGTTAAACAGAGTTATTAAAGGAGAGAGTCTAGTGCTCGCTTCAGTAGCACGTGTACTAAAGGATGGTGTCTAAGAAGGACTGTTTGGATCAATGGCACTGGCCGATGACTGAAAACAAGAGATGGACAGTGAGTCTGCCCTCATAAGGAGGGAACAGTGGTCTTAGGAGGTAAAGTCAGGAGAATCAGGAATTAAAGCTCCACCTTAGCTACATACTGAGTTTAAAGCCAATCTGAGCTACACAAGACTGTCTCAAATGTCAATTTTTTTCTATAACTATCTTTAAGTGATAACTTAATGTATTAGTTGGAGTTCTCTAGAGGAACAGAACTTATAGAACATATATACACACACATATATATATATGAAAGGAATTTATTAGAATGTCTAACAGGTTGAGGTCCAGCTGGTCGAACAGTGGCTGCTTTCAAATGGAAGGTCCAAGAATCCAGTAGTTCTTATAACTCATATTAACCTGCTTCTACTAATCTACTTCCTACCACGTGGTTCAATGACCTCTATTCTGTACTGTATGTCCGACCTCTTTAGTGTCTCTCTGGTGAAAAATAAATGGCGCTGGTGGTGGCGCTGGTTGTGCGTGGAAAGGTCACGGTCACGACAAAACCCAGTGTCAGTAGTCAGAGCTTTATTAGGAGGAAAGGGGGGAAGGGGACCAGGCCTGGTGAAGAAAGATGGTGGGGTGGGGAAGAGGGGAGCAGAGCAGAGCAGGGAGCAGAGAGAGAGCGTGGGGGTCTGTATTCGGCTTTTTAAGGAGTGTACATAGTCACCAACACCCCCTGATGATGTAAGACACAAGACCCCGAGTTGTGCATGTACAAGAGTGAGGGCAGGATCTGAACACCTGGCATCTCCTACATGCCTAGATTTTTTTTCTCTTTTCTCTCCCCAGAAATCCTGCCTGTCCTCTCCTGTCTAGCTATTGGCCATTAAGCTTTTTATTGCATCAGTCACAGCAATACATCTTCACACAGTATACAAATATTCCACAACAGAACATTTTTGGAAAAATAGAATTAGGGCTTTTCTAAACATTTTGTAAACTTCTTAGAATAGGTGTGGTGGTTTGAAATAATAATGGCCCTGCTGGTTTTTGGCCTTGCTTTGGTCCAGTATTTCTTCACTATACTTCCTTGCCTCCCTTTTAGAATGGTAATGTATATTCTGTGCCATTATATGTTAGAAGTGTGTGATGTGATTGTTTTGATTTTACAGAGGATTACATTAGGAGAGTAACTTGAGTCTCAGAAGAGACTAAATTTTGGACTTTTGGACTTTTAAACAATGTGGAGACTGTGATAGACTATAGGGACTTTTGAAGTTGGACTAAATGCATTTTTGCATTATTAAATGGCCTATGGGAGCCAGGGAATGGAATGTGGTGGTTTGAATAAAAATGGCCTCCATAAACTCATATATTTGAATGCTTAGTCTCTAGGGAGTGGCATTATTTGAAAGGATTAGGAGATATGGCCTTGTTGGAAAAAGTAAGTCACTGGGGGTGGGCCTTGGGGTGTAGTGGTATTTGCTCTGCCCATGAACTTGGGCTATAAGGCCCAAAGGGAGGAGAGAGGGGTCACATGGTCCCTTCTTCCTTTTATTTATTTGTTTTTTATCATGGCATGATTGGACTCTGGATGACCTGGGAATTGAACCCAGTTCCTCTGGAACATCAGTCGGTGCTCTTAACCACTGAGCCACCTCTCTCCTCTCATTTAAGAGGTCACATACAATGGCAAGAAGTACTGCCTCCTTCAGGCTGTATAGCCCAAGGTCATGGGCAGAGCAAATACCACTACATTAGGGTTTCAAAAGGCCTTGGGGTTTCAAAAAAAGGTTTCAGGCCAAGTCCAGAGTCTTTCTTTCTGCCTAGTGATCAAGTTGAGGCTCTCAGCTACATTTCCAGCACCTGCCTGCATACTGACATGCTACCTGCCATGATGATAATGGATTAAATCTCTGAAACTATAAGCAATTAAATGCTTTTTTGTATAAGAGTTGTGATCATGGCATCACTTCACAGTAATAGAACAATGACTAAGACAATTAAAAAGGTAAATGTTCATTTTTTAATGTTTTCTGTTCAACTATAAATGCCACTGAAATTTTGTATTTTCATATCCAACTAAAAAACAGAATGCAGTGACTTATACCTGTAATCTCAGCCTTCTGGGAAGCTAAGACAAGTTCATTGTCACATCCTTGAGGCCACTTTATGCTACAGAGTTCAAGGCCAGCCTGGGCTGCATAACAAGACACTGCCCTAAATATATCCAGAAAGAAAAAGAAAATTGAAAAAAAAAATCACACATCAAAAGTGACTTACATCTTTCTATACAGCTTGCTTTTGCATATTATAACTTAAAGGAAGTGCATATTTAATAGCTTCTGTGAGAGCCAACGTTATATTTTAAGTTTTAGTTACTGTGCCTTACAGATCCATAAAACAAAAACACCTCTGATCTGCAAGCCCCTTGCCCAAGGACAGATAGTTCCTGAAATGCTTGAGGCTGTTGTTTATGGGCGATAACAAGCCACATGTTTTCAATCCCCTAAACAAATTTGTCTGACCCATCTGCACAGGATGTACTTGATCGCAGGTGTGCAGGAGTTCACAGGCAGGAACTATGCCAGGATGTATGCTTGCTCCTGATTGGACATGATTGGTAATGTAGTGAATTATGGGTTTTCCTTCTTAAGCTCTTGCAAAACTTGATTTGGGCCATCTTCTGGAAACCTGGGCATGGACCTGGCAGAGCCAATCTACCTGGTCAGTATTTAATTAAAGCTTACTTCAAATTAACTGTGGCAGTGGTCTTATTCTTGGCCAGTGGGATTAAAACTTCCTGGAGTGAATATGCATGCCGTTTTATGTACCAAGATTAGGGACACCATATAATAATGTTCAATTGTAATGAAAATTTTACCTTAGACTGTGTATTTCATCTGAACTCCTTAACCTTAGGGTAGCATGTATGTTGCTAAGAGTATATGAAATAATTAAGAATAAGAAAACAAGAAGTTGAACATCAAGTTGAAGGATGTATACATAACTTTTTATCATTTCACATTTATGATATTTTAATAACTTACAGTACTTAGAATTCAGTGATCACTATAGACTCCTCCATGGAAGGGCTGTGGCTGCAGGAACTCTGGGATTCATTTTTCTCTTGGTCATACTTTTTTTTTTCCTTTGGCACATCCTACTTTTCCTTCCCCTCTTCTAATCTTACTTAATGCCCTTTTCCAAAAATTATACAGAAATTAATACAGGACTATAAATAAAAGTAACAGGAACATGTTTTTTGTCATAAAAATTTTTTCATCAAAATATAATATATACTATGAGATTTTCATAATGAAATTCACATATAATTAATATGTTAATAAAAACAACTTTAAAATATAGTTTATATAGAAACAGCTATTCATGCTCCATTTCCCTAAAAACCTATTGTTGGGAGCTGTGCAGCCTAGTTTTGGACCAGTATATGAGTGCTTGTCCAACGGGTCTCCAGATGAGGCAAAAGCCCATGGGGACCGTCTCACTTGGCAAGGACCAGTGGACTTGAAGACAGCACAGACTACTGCTGGGACTATTCGGCCTGCATGCTCTCTTCTCTCTTGAAGTATTGATGATTTTCTTGGTGGTTTTAGTGTCATTTTGTCAATCATGCATGGGACAGATGGGAGTGAGTATTCCTGGAAACCCCACTTTTTCTCAAATATCTCCCCCTACAATCCTTTTGACCTAATGCTTCTAAGGTTTCTTGTCTAGGCATGCCAGCTGTCACTTCAGACCCCAGAAGCTGTTCTAATTCAGTACTGATGGGATCAGAAGCAGATCACCCCTATTTCTGTAAGTATAATTTGAATGGGATTGTTCTTGAAAATATGTGCCTATGTTTAACACCTTTTAAAGACAAGCTCTATCTGGCTCAATATTTGACCAAGCTAACAAAATGATGTGGTGTTTTTGGTTTAAAGATGTTTTGATGTAAAAGTTGGGGAAAATATATTTGACATATTTGTTTTTGCCAGAGGTCAACGCTGGAGGATAAGAAAAACTTGTTTGTTAGTATGGGAAAACATGCTTGGTTTTGATGTATAAATAAAGACGGCTGGAGCTATTCAGGCAGGCCACTTGTGTGAAACTCATTCAGTGGTCAGATACTTCATTGCAGTTCCATGATAGAGTGCTTTCCTAGCATGCAGGAGCCCTGGGTTCAATCCTCAGTACTGAGGGAAAAATGAATTTCATGACAAGAACAATATTATTTTTTTCTTTGGTAGTCCTGGTTTTAGAAACAGGCTCTTACTCTTAAATCTAGATTCATTTAGAATTGTCTGTATAGCCCTTGCTTGTCTCAAACTAGAAATCCCCTGCCTCAGCTTCCCAAAGTGTTTTAAATACAAACATGGGCCACCTTTTTCTCATGCTATGTTTGAAGTCTATATGTCCTATCGTGTTCTCCTTGACTTCCTTTGGTAGGTGTCGTGGAACTTTTCCTGGGAAGAAGTGAACAAACACCCAATCACCCCTGATATGGCACCAATATAAGACCAAATAAGGGATTCTAGAAAGGCA
This sequence comes from Peromyscus eremicus, assembly GCF_949786415.1. NCBI lineage: Eukaryota > Metazoa > Chordata > Mammalia > Rodentia > Cricetidae > Peromyscus > Peromyscus eremicus. Next base: position 43,612,051 of record NC_081419.1, read on the forward strand.
TTCATCCATCTTGGTGAACCAATAAGTTCATTGAGATTCCTTACAGAAGCATAGATGTTGTTTAAAGGCCTCACTGAAAAGCTCACCCCTACATGGGGGACAACTCATGAAAACTGTAAATTTGAAGCTCCCTGCACAACTTACTGGAAGCAGAATAGGTCAAGTAGGATAGTCTCCTCCACCTAGTAGTCTATTGCTTGTATAACCTTGAGAAAGAATTCTGAGTCTTGTAAGTTTCCTAGACTTCCTGAGATTTATTAGTTGTGTACTTCCTGAGCTTTGTAGATTTCGTTTACTTCCTGGATCTATCTTTCTTTCTTTTTGTTTTTGTTTGTTTGTTTGTTTTTGTTTTGTTTCAAGACAGGGTTTCTCTGTATAGCTTTGCACCTTTCCTGGAACTCACTCTGTAGCCCAGGCTGGCTTCAAACACATAGAGATCCACCTGGATCTGCCTCCCAAGTGCTGGAATTAAAGTCCTGCACCACCACTGCCTGGCTTACTTCCTGGATCTTAACAAGCCTCTCTCCAGGATGAAATTTTTCACTTTGGAAGCAATTGTTACATAGTAGTTTGTCACTTGCAACCATTCTAGAAATGAATAAGTATGCAATTAGATGGGTTTTTTGGTCAGTTTTACTGAATTTTTAACTCATCATATTTTGCAGTTTTTAAAGACAAAAAAAATATACATTTTCCTAGAATAGAATTTCCAGGAAGAGTAATTATTCATTAATTAAGTTTTACATCCATACAAAAAGCATTTATTTAAATGCTATATCATGTATTGGACTAAGCAAACAAGAAGGTGAGCATGTGCTCTGTGCCCTTTGGGGCACAAAGACTACTGAGCTCTCAAGTTAAAGTCTAAAGTAAGTTGGCTAGTGAACACTGTGTAGGGTCTTCTATCTTTCTTCCATAAAAGAAATGTTAATATTTCAGAATCCTGGGTATCAAAAGAAGAAATGATTGCTTTTTACTATGCTGCAGACTCTTGTAAATAGCATACAGTCTAGAGCGCATTTACATATTCTAGGATGGACATGAAGCTCAGAGAAACATCCATGGGCTTGCAGACATGTGAAATATTTAATACTTTTGGGCAAGATTTTCATTCCCCACCCAAATTTCAAGTCCAAATTCTGATACAGCAACACTAATTTGTTTTAAATGTATAGAATATTCTCTACTTTTCTGAAAATGTTTTCTTACCAAGATGAATTCATCTTCTGAATTCAGTTATTCTGGTACTGGTTGGTAGTAATAGACTTGCTCAGTGAAAGTGACTAAATCTCTTTATTAAAGAGCCTGTTCTAGTCAAAATACTCCGGTATTAATATTTAAATTCCATTCAAATGTAGATGTTTCTTTTTTTCCTTACAAACAAACAAACAAACCTAAGGACCAAAAGATGGAGTCAAATTCCACTTATATTTTGATATATATAGTTAACTAAATTTGGTGCTTAGGTTCTTTTTGTGTATGTGTGCTTAAGTTCTTGTCATGAACTATTTGTCATGCTAACCATAACTGGGTATTGCGTTCCTACTTCTATGTTTCTTTAGTATAAATACGAGCTTTTATTATAACTTTATGGAAAGCACCTTTTCACATATACAGAATAATAGTAAACCCTATTCATCAACCAACCTGGGGGACCATTAAAACACTATTTTACCTCCCTTTCTAAGTCTGGAGCTTTATAGCTTGCTTGTCAGTCCCTGTCGGTCACAAAGTGTCCCTGAGCCAGGCTGCCACTGATCTAGGCATACCACCCAACAAATCCCAGCATATTTCCTTCTGGAGAGTCTCCTCAGTCTCCTCTTTCCTTTTCTTCTGGGAGGCTGAGCATATGTGGTTACCTCACTACTGCAGCGGTTGAAAGCCCAGATGCTGGAGTCAGGCAGATGTGGGTGGAGATATATTTACCATCTTAATATCACTTAGAAAGTATCTGTTCTCAGCTAAGAGTCAATGTCTAGTGCAGGGAGACTCCGCATTCAGTAAGAGCAGCAGAGGCTCTTCTAGCAGGAATGTTGCAAATGAGAACATGTTGTGCCTTGGTTAAGACTTGGGCTTTAAAGCCGTTTTCCTGCTCCAGGCCCAGAGCTCTGGCTTCTTGCTTCGTGGTGACCTTGGGCAAATCACTCAGCTGTGGAATATTGAATTTCCTTGTCTCTGTAATGACAACAGAAATATTCCATGATCTCTGAGTGTTTTCGTTCCCATCTATGTTGGGTACTCAAGCTCACTATATTAGAGACGCTAAACTGGTGGCTGGAGAGACGCCTCATTGGTCAAGAACACTTGTTGCTCTTAAAGAAGACCCAAGTTTGGATCCTAGCACCCACATGGTAACTCCTAGAAATCTATAACTCCAAGCATGGGGGATCCACTGTCTTTTTCTGCTTTCATGGGCACGAAACATGCTCATGGTGTACTTACTTACATGCAGGCAAAACACTCAGATACATAAAACAAATCTTAAAAAGTTTGAACTGTGAATATATATGTGTGTGTATATATATGTACACACACACACGCACACACACATATACACTGCTAATGGCATGATGTTCTTTCATATAGTATAATGAGTCTAGTTTGAGTCATTGATCAGCCTGCAAGATAAATCTTCTTAGCCTCATTTTACTCTTCTGAAAATTTAAAGTAGTCCAGAACTTTGTTATTAGTAAAGAAACAAAACCGGAATTAAACTTTCATTTATTACTGTTGTTTAATTTTCAGTAACATTACATACAGTCTTTGCCCCAAATGTGGACCATTTGAGAAGGTTACTCATAGAAAAATATGATCAAGCAAGAAGCATGCTGAATATCTTTCCCTATCTCTGGTCAGCTTCAAAAGCCCTGGCTGCCTGAACCTGTCCTGTCACAGAAGATCTACTTCAATTATAGAAAGGCTGTGTTCTGGAGTGAGCGAGCATCAGGGCCCCATGAGCTATTCCTTATCACTATAAAATCTGAAGGCTTGTTCTCAATAGTGCCTGTTCTGCTGTGGGGCTGCAGAACTACCTGAGTCATTCTGGATACCGTGACAAGCAGGGCTAAGCTGAATCAGATCCCTCTGTATTTACGTAAAGGTCCGCCTAGTGAGAGATTGGAAGGAAGTACTTAAACTGTGTATTTCTCTCCACTAACAAGGGGGGAACATGTCTATCTACAGAAGGCAGCCAGACAAGAAAGTATCTCACAAAATGCATACATGGAATACTGCTACCATGAAAGAGGTCCCTGCTGTGGATATCACTCTGTATAAATAAAATGCTGATTGGCCAGTAGCCAGGCAGGAAGTATAGGTGGGACAAACAGAGAAGAGAATTGTGGGAAGAGGAAGGCTGAGTCAGGAGACCCAGCCCACCCTCCAGGGAGCAGCATGTAATAGGCACATAGGTAAAGCCACGGAATACATGGCAACATCTAGATTAACAGAAATGGGCTGAGTTTAAGTGTAAGAGCTAGTTAGTGGTAGGCCTGAGCTAATGGCCAAGCAGTTTTAAATAATATTAGCCTGTGTGTGTTTATTTGGGTCTGAGTGGCTGCGGAAACACAAGGATGCAAGAGCCTGGTGGACACAGGAAAACTTCAACTACAGACCCCAAAGTCTCAAGTCTACCTAGTATATTTTTAGTATGTATCAAATATGAGTTAAAAACTTTCAAAGATTCATTATTCCTCTTCCCTTTTGTTCTTTACTGCTTTACCCCAATGACTGTGGTAGAGATGGGAAAATGTCATGGAAAAGACAATTTTATAAGCATTGGGCATGTATGTGTGTGACCTCATAATGTTGCTGAGAAATTAAGTGGGATAATATCCATAGAAGTCTGGCTTAAAGGTGTAATTGTGTAAATAGCCATGTAGGTAACTGTCAACTGGAGTAATTTCTTGTGTGCTTACCGGGTTTATCAACTATCACAAGACAGGGATCAAGATGAGATTTTCTACATAGACAGTTTCACTGTTTTATCATTTGTATATGTGGACTTAACAGAAGCTTCTGTGTGTGTTTTAGGGATCATAATATATTTTCTGGAATAACCTGTGTGTGTTTTTCTGATATAAATAAAATGAACAACTTCGGTCAGCTAGGGATAAATAGTCTCATACAACGATCTGGCATGGTACTAAGTAAATACATAATTCCACAATAAAACCATGCACATGGGATGAAGATGATCTGAATATGCTAATGAAGATAATGCAGAGTTGCCTTCCTTTTGAGCTCTGTATTGGCTGACTACTCAGGGACTCTGTGACTGTCACCTTTTGCTTGAACTACTACTCAAGTATAGCCTTGCATCTGCACATAGAAAGCCAATCTCTTTGCTGCAGATTGGGATGTGGAATAAGAATTGCTAGTCATTGCCTGTCAACTGAAGAATAGATTAATAAAATGTGGTACATACACACAATGGAGTACTACTCAGCAGAGAAAAACAATGACATCATGAAATTTTCAGGCAAATGGATGGAACTAGAAAATATCATCCTGATTGAAGTAACCCAGACTCAGAAAGACAAACATGGTATGTACTCACTCATAAGTGGATACTTAGATATAAAGCAAAGGACAGACTGCAACCCACATATCCAGGGAAGCTACCAAGCAGGGGAGACGCTAGAATGACTGTGGCTTATAATAAGTTTTGGTTTTGCCCAATCGCTGGGCAAGCTTTAGTGAAACATTTCACTATTAGGATAAGAATTTGTACCTTATCAAGCTGATGAAAGAATATGGTGGCTGTACTTTCAGGAGGGGAGGCTAAAATCTTTTTAGATTATGGATTAGCCTATAGAAAAATGTCTGCCATAAATCAAACAGTGAAGGGGAAGATGAATAGGAATCTCACTTACACAATTTAAGTAAAACATAGCTCTCTGAACAGATGAAGATAAGTTTCTTCTGTATCCCAGAATCTAATCAATATTTATATGTATAACTCAGCTCTTATTTGGCTTAAAAGGGCTTATTGGGAAATGTTATCATTTTTACTATTTTCTGCAGAGAAAATATTTTCCAGTTTCAAATAATCCTGGACTTTTGAATTATAACCTGTTTTTATGTTCAAGCTATCTGTGTATTATTTCTCCTGCAGTTGTACATAAAATGTTTTTACATTCAAAAAAAGGACAAATACTATAGAACTGTTACATGAAGTACATAGAATATACAAACCCATAGAGACAGAAAGATTAGCTGTTATCTCAAGATGGAGAAGAAAGGAATATAGAGCAATGATTTCCTAAGTACAGAGTTTCTGTTTTGTGTGATGGAAAAGCCCCACAAATGGACAGTAGTATCAGGACATAATATCATGAATGCAATAAAACAATACAATTAATGTAATTAATGAAAAAAAGAATTGCTAGTCACTTCAGGTGTGATTCTTATGCATGCTATAGTTGTCACACTCTGTTGATGATATGGAACACACTAAGTATAACTAACATTCCTTTAGCACCCACAGCTTCCTGTCCACTCTTTCTGCAATATCTCAGTTTTAAAAGTCAGAGGAATTTTAAAAATCGATGGAATATGTTGATACTGTTTTTGAAACACAATCCACCCATTTGTGAATTCTATTCCTCAGGTGACATTTGTCGCCGAGATGCACCAAAAGCCAGTATCCTATCATTTTGGTATTTGCATGTGCTTCTATTTCAAAGCCAAGTCAGGTGATGAAACTTGGGATTCTGTAATTATCTTAGTTCATTAATGGGCATTCATAATTTCTTACATGAAAGAAAAATTGTTATTCCCGCCTCCCCCCCCACCCACCCAATTTTAGTATCTTTGTAACATGGTGGAGATGCCCTAGTATGGTAAGAGCTTACCTGCGGTTAGGATTTCTAGTAAGTGCATTTGTAAAAACTAGGCCAGAGGTCACATAACATTGAAGCATGTATCTGTTGCTTGGTGTTTGTTTCCTTTGAGACAGGGTGTGGTAGTGTAAATGAGAAATGTCCCCCCAAAGTCTCTGGCATTTGAACAGTTGGTCCCCACTTGGTGGTGTGTTTGGGGATGTTGAGGAGGTGTGGCTTTGCTGGAGGAAGTATATCACTGGCAGGCTTTCAGAGTTTAAATCCTCAAGTCACGTTCAGTTTGTTCTGCTCTGTGCTTGCTGTGAAGGATGTGAACACGCAGCTTGCGGCTCCGGCCACCATGCCTGTCACTTGCTGCCACGCTGTCCTGACCATAAGCCCAAATAAAATTTTTTTTTTGTTTTGTTTTTTTTTTGTTTTTTGTTTTTTGTTTTTCGAGACAGGGTTTCTCTGTGTAGCTTTGCGCCTTTCCTGGAAAAAATCTTCTCTAAGTTTCCTTGGTCCTGAAGTTTGGTTACAGCAACAGAAACTTAAGAGCCAAGGCTGACTTTGAACTCAATCCTCCTGTCTCCACCTCTCAGCGGGTGATGCCGCATGCCAGTTCTGCCACCACAGCCTGTCAAATCTGAAAAGACTACAGAGATGACTGATCAACCACCAAACAAACCGATGAGAGAAACTGAAGCTTCCAAATACACAAAATACACAGTAGCAAGGTTTCAAACTTTAGAGAAGTAACAATTGTCTAGCCTGAGTAAATATTGTATGGGACATACTTAAAACAAAAATCATTGTCTTCTGTTCATCCATATTTGAAATTTAACTGGGGATCTTGTATTTTACCTGACAAACCTGCCTGCAGATATATCATAGTTCTTAAAAAAAAGTTATTTATTTGTGGTGGTGGTGGTGGTAGTGGTGGTTGTGTGTGTGTGTGTGAGTGTGTGTGTGTGTACATGTAAGGAGGTCAGAGGACAGCTTGCAGGAATCGGTTATTTCCTTCCAGTCTGTGGGTTCCGCGGAGGGAACACAGGCCCTTAGCTCTTGTGACTAGTGCCTTTACCCACTAAGTCATCTCATCAGCCCATCCTTTTTTTAACTGGTACATATTCATTGTCTACAATGATGAGTTTCAAATAAAGACACTGTCATTCATGTGTTACGTCCCGGGAGCGTATTCACCCCCCCCATGCTCCTTCCTTTTTCCCATTCCTCTTTATGTTTGCTCATTCTTAGGCCTCATTCTATTCTCCAGGTATCTGGACTTGGTCCTACTTACCCGTGACTGTCTTCTTTGACCCACTCCCCACCCCGTTTTCCAGCCCACTGCTTGCTTGCGGTAGCTTCCATTCTTCTAGCCTCTTAGGTGTATCTGATTTCTGTTCGTCGGCTTCATTTTTCCTTAAGTAAATTTGTCTTTTTCATTCTAATTTATTGTTTCATGTAAGTTTCTAAACTTGTCCACTCAAAAAATATTCATATTATTATGAATAATAATAATCTCTTTTTCCATGTCTGACAAAGCTATAATCATGCCCCAGGATTTATTATAAACATGTGTATTACTGTCTGTGTAGCTGCACTTTTCTGAGATTTCCCAGGCACAGTGAGTCCTGTAAGGTTTTTGGCTTTGCTAGTCCCCGTTGCCCATGCATTTTAAAATTCCTCAAATACATTCATTCATTCAGATTGCTTTTCCTAGTACTCCTGGGAAGCCAAGCAGGATTCAGAAGACCGTGAGGTCGGCCACTTGCCCTCAGTTGCACTAGCTACCCTCCATTCTGAAATCTTCACTTTTGAGAGATGTGTTATTTAGCAAAAGCAGTAAAGCTCGCTAACTCCATAATTTTCTCTTAAAAATATCCCTTAAATATTAAATAGGACAATGAAATAAAATTTAATAAGATCTTAAAATTCACTTGTGAGGATAATAAAGTAGGCACGCAGTGCCTGGAAGCAACTGGGCAGAGAGACTCCACCAAGGTTGCAGTGGTAAGACCTTTGGTGTTTCTTACTAATGTGTGTGTTTTTTTTTCCTTTTAATTAAAATGTTTATGTGTAAGTGTGCGGATATGGTGTGTGTGTGTGTGTGTGTGTGTGTGTGTGATGGCATATGGGTATCAGTAGAGCATGTTGGTATGGGTCCTTGCCTTCTACTTTTACATGGGTTCTGGAGATCTGGATTTACACCATCAGGCTTGCACAACAAGTACCTTTATCTTCTCTTTGAGCTCCCTAGCTCTCTTGTATTTATTTATAAGATGCTCTAATGTGCTATATATTTTAAGGCTGTAATTAATTCTTACTACAAGTATATAAGGTCATGAGAAGGCATAAATTTATTAGTTACCCCAAGGACACTCAAATCAATGGAAAAGCATACTTAAGTCTTTATGTCATTTTAGTAAAGAACATGGACTAGTAGCTTGCTTTAAGTTATTTTTGTTGTTGTTTTGTTTTGATACAGGGTTTCTCTATGTGGCCCTGGCTGTCCTGGAACTTGCTCTGTAGACCAGGCTAGCCTTGATGTCACAGAGATCCGCCTGCCTCTGCCTCCTAAGTGCTGGGAATAAAGGCGTGCACCATTACTGCCTAGCTCTAATATTTTATTATTTTATTTTATGTGTATAAGTATTTTGCTTGCATGCATGTCTGTATACTATTTGCATGCCTGGCTTCCCAAGGAGGCCAGAATAGGGCATCTAATCTCCTAAAATCAGAGTTAAAGATGGGTGTCAGCCACCATGTGGGTGCTAGAAACTGAACCCAGGTCCTCTGGAAGGGTAGACAGTGCTCTTAACTGATAATTCATCTCTCCAGCCCCCAAGAAGAACTATTTTTGTAAATTGAAATGTCTAGGAGCTAGAAAATCTTTTTCTCCTCCTCCTCCTCCTCTTCCTCCTCCTCCTCCTCCTCTTCCTCCTCCTCTTCCTCCTCTTCCTCCAAATTCTCTGCTTCTCTGCCTCCCCCTTTTTCTTTGTGGTGCTGGGGATGAACCCAGGGCTTTGTGCATATTAGGCAAATGCTCTAACACAGCTATATGGCCAAATGAAAGATAGTAGTTAAATACAAATTCAAATTCTTTTAATTGATCATTAGTCACTGGATATATTACTAAAATCTTGTTTAATGCAATGGCTAAATGAAGTATATAGATGAGGCCATAACTACAGTCTATAATTCTTTGATTTCAGAAGATTTTGCAGCCAGCTGAGAAGCCCGAGAACATGTAAAAAGTTTTCTTCGCTGAGCTTCACACACTCTCCAGCCCTGAACCTTTCCAGTTCAAAATGGGAGAACCTCGAGCTAAGCCTTTGGTATGATAATTACTGCTAATTTATCTAAGACAAAAATGTAAAAACATGATTGTGAGCTGTACATATCATGCATATAAATGTCCAGGTTCAGTTTATGGATAATAATTTTAAAAATATGTAATGGAGCAAGTATTTGGGAAACAGTTTTGAGAGTTTCGAGTATACCCAAGAGAAGAAATACCAGAAGAAATTCTTCTCTTCTGAAAATAGGCTTTTAGAGAAAAATCAAATGATACTTTTTCAAAACCTGTGTGCATGAATGCTGAGCGATGGCTAAAGCTTAGGATTATGAAGTTTCAAGGGACTTTTCATTGCTGTGTATCTCTTGATGAAAAGAAAGCCATCTTTAAATTGCCTTCCAATGGAAATCATCTGCTCTGTGCTGTGTCTGAACCCCACACCTTTTCAGTCTGTTCCCCATTTCAGTGTCCCCAACATTTGTTGTCTCTACCTCTCTTGATCAACATTGATTGCTTGTGGGTATAACTCCAAAAGGGACCCTCTGAGGGCACAATCCTGGGGATATTAGAAAATTGCCATGTAAACTCTAGAGAATTTTCCCTCTAGAAACTGAGTCTAGGCTACTGCAGGTAGAAGCATGGGCATGTTCATATCAAACTCAGGTTATTCAATCACTTATGATTCCTGAGGAAATGTGGTTATTTTAAGGGGAGCATATCCATTTTCATAAGAGATATTTTTTCTTGTTTTTGTTTTGTTTTGTTATGCTGTAGATCACTCTGTTACCATAGTTGAAAACTTGGGAAAATAATGGAGAATTTCCATGTAAGTTCAGTTGACTTCCCAAGCTGTGACATCCTGCAAGAATGGAGATTTGTCCTGGGCCACAGGCTCTGTGCTGGCAGGAAGTAGCTGCCCAGAGAACTGTGGTGTGGGTGGATCTCTGGTTTGAGATTAAGCACTTGAGAGAGCTGCAAGCAGGAGCA